>NC_037671.1:29139646-29288419 GCF_003255815.1 Theropithecus gelada
TTTTTGAGACGGAGTCTCGCTCTGTCACCCAGGCTGGAGTGCAGTGGCCGGATCTCAGCTCACTGCAAGCTCCGCCTCCCGGGTTCACGCCATTCTCCTGCCTCAGCCTCCCGAGTAGCTGGGACTACAGGCGCCGCCACCTCGCCCGGCTAGTTTTTTGTATTTTTTAGTAGAGACGGGGTTTCACCGTGTTAGCCAGGATGGTCTCGATCTCCTGACCTCGTGATCCGCCCGTCTCGGCCTCCCAAAGTGCTGGGATTACAGGCTTGAGCCACCGCGCCCAGCCTGAACTCTTTTTTATAAGAATTATATTTTCCCCTTGAGGTCACAAAAAAGAAAGTATTAGAAATTTTATAACCAATTTTAAAAAATTGTATTTTAAGGTTAAATACAAACCTTCTAAAGGTTTGCCATCTGTTGATCCTAAATTATAATTATAAATTTATATATTCCTGTTAAATATGTATCATAAGATCATGTGTATCATAAGATTATTAGCAATTTGAGAATTTCCCATGTGTATTGGAGATGAGCAAATGGAATAAGGGTTCATATGTAGCGACAAGATTCTCTATTTCAATACTTAATATTGTACCAAACCAAGTAAGAGGAGCATCATGAGAAAATGTACTAAAAGACAGTCATTACCTATATTTACACCTAGAAAAAAAAACTATATTATTGATAAACTGATAAATCTATTTTATTTATGTATTTATTATTTTGCTCTGTCGCCCAGGCTGGAGTATATTGGTGCGATTTCCACTCATTGCAACCTCGTGCTCCCAGGTTCAAGCAATTCTCCTACCTCAGCCTCCCTAGTAACTGGGACTACAGGCGTGCACCACCATGTCCAGCTAATTTTTGTATTTATACTGCAGACAGGTTTCACCATGTTCACCAGCCTGCTCTCAAACTCCTGACCTCAGGTGATTTACCCACCTCAGCCTCTCAAAGTGCTAGGATTACAGGTGTGAGCCACCACGCCCAGCCTGATAAATCTATATTAAAAAGGATAAATATAACCATTGCACCTTAAACAGAAATTGGAATATGGCATGTAGATTTCAAAATAAAATTAATTTTCTGGCATTGAATTAGTGTAGTCATGTTAAAGAAGTGTCAGAACTTCATTGGATGTTATTATATTACAGGTGTTTGATTTTGATTTGTAGTTTGGGCAGAGTAAAGGAGCCAACATGTCTTAGGATTTAGAACTTGTGCACATTGCCTACAGTTGAAAGAAGAAAGTGTGCTAAATTTCAGCCTCTTTGGTATGTGGTTGGGACCTAAAGTTTTACCACATCCTTCATTGTCTTAGCCTATTCAGGCTGCCATAACAAAATACCAGAGACTGGATCACTTAAACAACAGAATATTTTTTCCCATATCTAAGAGGCTTGGAATGGAAATTCGTTTTCTCAAACTTTGGAGCCTGGAAGTTTAAGATCAAGGTGCCAACATAGTGTATGGTGAGAATCTGTTCCTGGCTTACAGACAGCTGCCATCACTGTGTGTTTATATGGTGTTTCCTTGCTTCCTGAGTGGAGAATGAGCTCTAAGTGTCTCCTTACCTTCTATAAGGACACCAGCCCCAGTGGGATTAGGGCCCTATCCTATGACCTTTAGTTTTATGTACCTCCTAAAGGCCCTATCTCCAAATACAGTCACATTGGGGTTTAGAGTTTTAATAAATGAATTTTGGGGGACACAATTTAGTCCATAACATTCTGTCCCTGGCCTGCCAAAATGTGTGTCCTTCTCCCATACAAAAAATTTATTCCATCGCCTGGCACGGTGGCTCACGCCTGTAATCCCAGCACTTTGGGAGGCCAAGGCGGGTGGATGACAAGGTCGATATTGAGACCATTCTGGCTAACACGGTGAAACCCCGTCTCTACTAAAACACAAAAAAATGAATCGGGCCTGGTGGCGGGCCCCTGTAGTCCCAGCTACTCAAGGCTAAGGCAGGAGAATGGCATAAACCCGGGAGGCGGAGCTTGCAATGAGCTGAGATCATGTCACTGCACTCCAGCCTGAGCAACAGAGCTAGACTCCTCAAAAAAAAAAAAAAAAAAAAAAAAATTATTCCATCCCAACAGCCCCCTGAAAGTCTTAACTCATTCTAGCATCAATTCTAAAGTTCAAAGTGTCATCTAAAAAATCATCTAAATCAGGTTATGGGTGAGACTCAATGTGCGATTCATCCAGAGACAAAATTCCTTTCCAGCTTTGAACCTGTGAAACCAGAAATGTTACATGCTTCTGAGCTACAATGGTGAAACAGGCATAATAGACATTCCCATTGGAAAATGGAGAAATAGGAAAGAAGGAAGGTGTAATGTGTCCTAATCAAGTCCAAAACCTGGCAAGGCAAATTATGTTCGGTCTTAAGAAAAACCCTCTTTGGCTTGATGCCCTGACTTCCAGGCCCAGTGCTCTCGCAGTGTCACCTCTGGCTCTGTGGGTGGCCTACTCCATCTGCCCTACCTGAAGTCTCGCTCTTTCAGTTTGGTGGGGTCCCGCCCAGGCAGCCATCTGTGAGGGACTCTCCTGCCCAGTTCTTCAAGGCATCTTTGAAGAAGATGGTAGTCATCTTCTCTACCCTACCTTTGAGGTAGAGTCAGCCTTGACTACCTGTTCCCACCCCCACCATATCCCATCTATACTCTCTGAGTCTTAGATCAAAGTGGCAGCCCTGGTGGCTCCTGCCTGTAATCCCAGCACTTTGGGAGGCCAATGAGAGTGGATCACTTGAGGTCAGGAGTTCCAGACTAGCCTGACCAACATGGTGAAACCCCATCTCTACTAAAAATACAAAAATTAGCTGGGTGTGGTGGCAGGCACACTACTTGGCAGGCTACAGATTTAGTCTGTCATCCCAGCTACTTGGGAGGCTGAGGCAGGAGAATCCCTTGAACCTGGGAGGTGGAGATTGCAGTGAGCTGAGATCGCACCACTGCCCTACAGCCTGGGTGACAGAGTGAGAGTCTACCTCAAAAAAAAAAAAAAAAAAGTGGCACCCCTAATGATCTCATAAATTGCCTTTGGTGGGTCAGTCTTTCCTTTTCTTAAAGAATAGTACACATTGACAGCCAGATAGCTCTATGATCCTGTTCTACAGAATTCAAAAAGTCGACAACCTTCCTTTGTTCCTTTCTGTTTTTGCTGCCTACTTTAGTTCAAATTGGCAGTGTCTCCGCTGGAATAATCTCATCTCTCCCTAGCTTGTGCTGAGATGGCTGATTAAATCCTTGTGTCACACCTATTCTCTTTATCAAGTGGTTGTTCAGGTCAGGCTCAATGTTTCACGAAAGCCTGTAATCCCAACACTTTAGGGAGACTGAGGAGGGCAGATCACTTGAACTCAGGAGTTAGAGACCAGCCTGGGCAACATGTCAAAACCCCCTATCTATAAACAGCAACAAAAAATTAGCCAGGGTGTGGTAGTGCAATTAGCTGGGCATGGTGATGAGCTCCTGTAGTCCCAGCTACTTGGGAGGCTGAGGTGGGAGGATTGCTTGAGCCTAAAGGCAAAGGTTGCACTGAACTGAGATTGTGCCACTGTATTCCAGCCTGGATGACATAGCCAGACCCTGTCTCAAAAATAAAAAAAAAAAAAAAAGAAAAAGAAAAGATTGTTCAACCATACCTCTTCAAGAAAAGCTTTCTCAATGTTTGCACTATAGATTGAGAAATCTATCCCAAATCTCCAAGTTATGATTGTGTTTTGCTTAAAAATTCCTTCTTTGGCCAGGCGCGGTGGCTCAAGCCTGTAATCCCAGCACTTTGGGAGGCCGAGACGGGCGGATCACGAGGTCAGGAGTTCGAGACCATCCTGGCTAACACGGTGAAACCCCGTCTCTACTAAAAAATACAAAAAACTAGCCGGGCGAGGTGGTGGGCGCCTGTAGTCCCGGCTACTCAGGAGGCTGAGGCAGGAGAATGGCGTAAAAACCCGGGAGGCGGAGCTTGCAGTGAGCTGAGATCCTGAGTGAGCCACTGCACTCCACCCTGGGCGACAAAGCAAGACTCCGTCTCAAAAAAAAAAGAAAAATCCTTCTTTATTTCAGCTATTTCCTTTCACATTTTACTATAAGCAGTAAGGAGGACCTAAACCACACCTTCAATACTTTTCTTAGACATCTCTCCTGCTAAATATCCAGTTTTACTGTTTGTAAGTTCTTTCCAGTAAACACTAGAGCGTAATTCAGCCAAGTTCTTGACACATTATAACAAGAACAGCGATTTCTACAGTTTCCAATAACCTGTCCCTCATTTTCATCTGAGTCCTCACTAGAGTTGCCTTTAATGTCTATATATATATATATATATATATACATACATTTTTTTTTTTTTTAGATGGAGCTCTGTCTCCCAGACTGGAGTGCAGTGGTGCGATCTTGCTTGGCTCACTGCAACCTCCACCCCCCCCACCCCACCCCGGGTTTCAGCAATTCTTCTGCCTCCGCCTCCGGAGTAGCTGGGACTACAGGAGCGCATCACCATGCCCAGCTAATTGTTGTATTTTTAGTGGAGATGGGATTTTGCCATATTGGCCAGGCTGGTCTCAAACTCCCAACCTCGTGATCTCTGCCCCCTTCAGCCTCCCAAAGTGCTGGGATTACAGGCGTTAGCCCCACCACGCCTGGCCTAATTTCCATATTTTAACCAACATATTTAACCATATTCTATTCATGATCGTTATAAATCTAAGATTCTATGAAAATGGAAGCTTTCTTTCCAGCTGTCTTCTTTTCTGATCCTTTGCCAGAATTGCCTTTAATGTCCATATTTCTATCAATAGTCTCTTCACAATTGGCTTTTTCTAGTATGAACCTGAAACTCTTCTAGCCTTTACCCATCACCAGTTTCCCAAGCCACTTCCCCGTGTTTAGGTATTTGTTGTTGCAGCATCCCACGTCTGGGTACCAAAACCTGTTTTAGTCAGCTTGGGCAGCCATAACAAAATACTACAGACTGGTGGCTTAAACGGTAGACATTTATTTTCTAACAATTCTACTGGCTGGAAGTCTAAAATCCAAGTTGCCAGCATAGTCAGTTTCTGGTGAGGATCTCTTCCTGGCTTAAATTATTTCACAGACACCAGGCAGATAACCATATCCATTCTTTCTTGTATTCGTTAATAATCAGAGCTGAAAGTATAGGGCTCTAAATTTACACTTCAGCAAATTGTTCTGTCATTAAGTATTCACCTCAAAATGACCAGACTGTACTATGCTCTAAATTTTAGAAACTTGTAGCTTGGTTCTGGTCCCTAGTCTTTGTTCTGTCTAGTTAATAGATTCATCAATACAACGGTTCCAAAGACTGTCTATATGCAGTAAACTTCCAATTTTATATCTCCAGCCTGACCTTTTTTCTGAAATTCAAATGTGTGTAGCCACATTTTCATTTGACATCTCCATTTAGAGCTCTAATAGGTCTTTCACCATAAACACTTCCAAGACACAGGAATAAACATTGTGCTCCTTAAGCCTGTTATCCCTTCCAGTTCTTCCCAGTTCAATAACTGACACTACCATTTACTCAAATCAACATTCTAAGAGTGGCACTTGCTACATTTCCTTCATCTCTACAAATCCAAAGTTACCTGTGAGTCACGTCACCTACATATTCAATAATTCATTCTCCATACTCCTTACCATGACTTGAGGACCCACTCAGTGACCACCTCTGACCTCTGTTCACCTCTTCTGCTGTTCTCCTTTGCTGTTCCAACCACTCTGGTCTCTTTTCCCATCAAGCAGCTAAACTCTGCTGATTTAAGACATTTGCCTTATTGGCCTCAGTCTCGGAAATGCCTGTTCTTTGATTTTTCTTCTGGTGAGCTCATTTTCACTCATCAGGTCTTATCTCTGTTTCAGACAAGCCTATCTAAAATAAACCTACCTAAATGGATTAAAAATTAATTTGTGTGTGTATGTGTTTGGAAATGGTGGTGGGAGAGTGTCTTTACTAAGTGAGGAGGAAACACAAAAGCCATTATAGGAAAGGACACAAACTAGATAGGTCCAAAAGTGGCCTAAGACAGAATATATGTAAAGAGAGTTGTAGAAAGAGCAATAAATTGGGATAAAGGATTTCCAAAACATATACAGGGTTAGTAACCTCAATTTACAAGGACGAACTGGAAACGTTAGTAAAAAGACAAACAACATAATATAAAAACTGATTAAATGGTATTTTATATCATGTATTAAATTCAAATGGCCAATACATATGAAAAACAAGAAACAAAAAACCTTTCTAGTAATTCAAAATTATGCATATTAATACAACAAAGGGATACTATTTTTGTTGTTGTTGTTGTTGTGAGACAGTCTTGCTCAGCTACCCAGGCTGGAGTGCAGTGGTGTGATCTCGACTCACTGCAACCTCCACCCCCCCGGGTTCAAGCGATTCTCCTGCCTCAGCCTCCCGAGTAGCTGGGACTACAGGCGCCTACTACCATGCTCAGATAATTTTTGTATTTTTAGTAGAGATGGGGTTTTACCATGTTGGTTGGCCAAGATGGTCTCGATCTCTTGACCTTGTGATCCGCCTGCCTCAGCCTCCAAAAGTGCTGGGATTACAGGCGTGAACCACCGCACCCAGCCTAATTTTTGTATTACTAGTAGAGACAGGGTTTCACCATGTTGGCCAGGCTGGTGTCAAACTCCTCCTGACCTCAGATGATCCACCCACTTCAGGCTCCCAAAGTGCTGGAATTACAGGCGTGAGCCACCGCACCTAGCCTGGGATACCATTTCTTACCTATGAATAGACAACCACTAAAGCCAGTAATATTCAGGACTGTGAAGGATGAGGAAGAATTGTCATTGTCATATAATTTTTCAGAAGTTTTCCTGGCAATGTCTATTAAATTTTATTAATAGACATTTGGAAAGGGAGAGTGTCAACAATAGAATAAAGGCCCCACTAGGTAAGGTTACATATGTAAGGTCTCTTTCAAAACTGTCACGAGAGGTCGGGTGCAGTGACTCATGCCTGTAATTCTAGCATTTTGGGAGGCTGAGGCGAGTGGATCACTTGAGGTCAGGGGTTTGAGACCCTCCTGGCCAACATGGTGAAACCCTATCTCTACTAAAAATACAGAAATTAGCCAGGCATGGTGGCACATGCCTGTAATCCCAGCTACTCAGTAGGCTGAGGCAGGAGAATAGCTTGAACCCAGGAGGCAGAGGTTACAGTGAGCCAAGATTGTGCCACTGCACTCCGGCCTGGGCAACAGAGTGAGACTCCGTCTGAAAACAAAACAAAAAAACCATATAAAAACTGTTTTAAAAAAAAAAAAACTAATTATACATATAAAACATTTAAGTAACTATAAATAAGAGTACTGTTGACATAGTGAGACATCCATTTATACTATGGAATGTTACACAGCTACCCACAACAATAATCCGGTGAAACAAAATCACACACACAACTGATGAGAGTAAATAGAGAACTGTATGGAAGAAAACCTATCACATTAATTATCTCAGAGAGCTGAAACTAAGTTGGTGCAAAAGTAATTGTGGTTCTTACCATTACTTTCACAGGCAAAAACTGCAATTACGTTTGTACCAACCTAATAGAATGGGGTGAGGAGAGGTTAACCTTTATAAACGTCTCTGTGTGAACTGTTAAAATGAGCAAGTATATTTTTTTAAAGTATAAAGAGAAACAAAAAAGTAAGCTTTCTCCATTACCCACCTCAAATTATGTTCTATCACTCATTCTGTTTAGATTCTTTCAAATGCAGTTTGAAGTTTTATCAGATTCCTTGTTGTTTGCCTCTTTCCATTAAACCTAGCTCCACAAAGTAGGGACCTGATCTAGTCATTCACTGTTACGTCCCAGCATCTAGCAGAGGGCCTGACACTTAGTGGGAACCCAAGTATCTGGTAAATAAACCAGAGAATAGATACTTTTTAGCCCAGAAATAATTTCTATATAAAAATGATTATATTTCAGATATGCACAGAGTGATTATCTGAATTTCTGTATAAAAATGTCTTCCTATAAATCATTGTTAATACATTACCTACTCACCTTACCCAGCTACTAGGAACACAGTGAAGTTTAGAATTAACACCCCATTTGTCTTCCACACTCTTACCATTTTCCCAGTTTCTACACTAACCTTTCCAGACATCATGTATACTGATAATTCTAAGTTGTCTAGATCGTTAATTCTTTTAAGGGCCAGTTCTCTGCTAGCTGGCATCATGCATAAAATAATTCTCTTTAATATACTCTGGGTCTAGGGTTAATAGATGTTTGCTTAAAATCATGGAAAGAAAATGGTCACACAACTGGTGGGTGTGATCAAATTTGTGCTGTTTCATCCACTTAATGTTTGCTTTGCGATAATGGAACCTCCCAGCTTTTATTTTCCTTCCTTCCTTCCTTCCTCCCTCCCTCCCTTTCTTTCTTGACAGAGTTTAGCTCTGTTGCCCAGGCTGGAGTGCAGTGGCACGATCTCAGCTCACTGCAACCTCTGCCTCCCGGGTTCATGCGATTCTCCTGCCTCAGCCTCCCAATTAGCTAGGATTACAGGTGCGTGCTGTCACACCTGGCTAGTTTTTGTATTTTTAGTAGATGGAGTTTCAGATGTTGGCCAGGCTGGTCTCCAACACCGGGCCTCAAGTGATCCGCCTGCCTTAGCCTCCCAAATAGCTGGGTTTACAGGCCTCAGCCACTGTGCCCGACCCCAGCTTCTATATTCTAATGCTGAGATTATTCAGTTAACACTCTAACCTACTAGGATAAGTTTGTTGAAGAATTTTACCTTACCTTATACCCTATACCTTCACATCTACCTGTACCCTGGTCCTTCACATCCTTTCCATATAATAGATCTTGTAAATACAGGGGGAAAAAACCCAGAATGATTATGTTGACAACAAAACATTTTTGTGCAAAAATGAAGTAGTCACTATCTAAGCTACAAAGACTTAGGATTGTATTCCTGAGTTATGTGTCATTTTAGCCATCACTAGATCTTAAATCCCAGTTGCTAAATTGAAGGGAGATACATTACTCTTTTTAGAGCTTTGCTCTCTGATACAGTAGCCATTAGCCACATGTGATATTTTAAATTTAAATAATTAAATCAAAAATTCAGTTTCTCAGTCTCACCACATTTCAAGTTACTGGTGTCTACTGTATTGGATACACACATAAAACATGTCTATCATCACAGAAAATTCTATTGGATTGCACTGGGCTGTGTACATTTTGTGTCCCTGGGCTAATAAGTTCAAGTGCACTTAACTAGCCTCCTCCAGGTGGAATCAGAGGATAAATTTACCATATAAAATACAGGACACCCCATTATATTTGAATTTCAAACAGGCAACAAATAATGGCTTAAGTATGCCCCTCGCTGCACACTCAAATACTACATAAGACATCCTACACATTAAATATATATATATATATGCTGTATATCTGAAATTCAGATTTAACTGGACATTCAGTATTTTTAATGTGCCAAATCTGTCAACCCTATCTGAAGAGCAACATTGAAGTGTCTAGCCTGGATAGGTCCTTTTACACCACAGGGAGTTATTTGAGAACTTGAGAAGGGCTGGTACCTGTAAAGAAGCTAACTCATTATGAAGAAAAGGATCTGTTAGTTTTTCTGTATGTGTAAGGAAGGCCAAGAAGGAGGTTTCCAGATATATTTACTTTTTCTTCTCTCTCTTAGGTTGCAAAAACTTCTCATTTCAGAGAGATGCCAGGATCCCGAGTGCCTGCCAAACCTACCAATTCTAAGGAATAAGTGGATGGATGGTGTCAATGTTCCTACATCACTGATTGATTCTGCATCCGCAAATTTTTTTATTAAAAACATTCTACATCGTGTGGGGGGGGGATAAGGAGGGTAAAATGAAGAGAAAGAAATTATTGAGGGGAAGTTCTTCTGAGTACAAAATGTGTTTAATTTTTTAAATAAGTATTACATTCACAGGGTTCAAACGATTTGAAGTAAAAAGATAAATAGAAAGAATCCACCCCTCAACTTACCCCAGGTGATCACTTTTCTTTTTCTTGTGTATCTGCCCAGTATTCATTCCTGCTAATATCAGTCAATAATGAATGATACGTGTTACCCACTTTTTTCATCCTTGCCCAGATATCAGACTGTATACACTGTTCTGCACTTGCCCTTTTCATAACAATCTATCTTGGAGAACTTTCCCTGTGAGAACATACAGAGCTTCCTGTACATAGTTGCATGTATTGTGTTATGCAAATGCATTATATTTTATGTAACCTGTCTACTGTTGGTAGACACTTGAGTTTTTTTAGTCTTTTGCTATCAAACAGTTCTGGGATGATTAACCCTGATTTACTGCAAAATTGAAATTGCTGTGCTATTCTGCTGGAATAGTGGTAAATGAACAGGAAATTCCAGTCACTCTTGGGCTAGACTCAAGGTTCTTCTTAAAAATTACATGGCCATCACCAAGTTAGTTGTTTTGAACCTTAATTTCTTCACCTCTAAAATGGAGGTAATATTTACCTTAATAGACTATGAGAATGAAGATTATGTATGTGAATTGTTTGGTGCTCTAAAGAATACCACAAATAAAATTATTTTATTTTGAAATTAAATTTAATTTTAATTGTACTGTGTGTAATTTCTTAATTTTGAAATAATTTTATTTGTAATGTGCATAATCTTATTTAATGTATAATGTATATACTACATTGTAATAGAAGATTTCCCAAATTCCAGCCTGGCATGAGGTAATAAAAGGTAATGCAAAGGGAGAGGAAGGCATGTGTCATTAATTTTCTGCCTAGGTTACCTCCCTGGTTAAATTGCTATTTCCTGCCTTCCTTGCATAGAGATTAGGAAACATCCTGCCTGCCCTCTTTTGCCTCCTTTTTCATTTGCCTTGTCAAAGTCTTTCAAAACTTGTCAAGGTCTGGTTTTAAGACTGTCTGTTACTCTTACAAAATCTGTGTGTATTGGTGGCTAAGGGCCTGTATGGTCCACTGCTGTATTCCAGCTCCCAGCATGGTGCCTGACGCTGCGTGGCAAATAGTAGTCACTCGAGAAATGGCTGATGAATTCATGAGGCCTACTCTGGATGGAAATGTCAATTCTGGCCCTGAATTTTCAGGAGCTGACAAGAGAACCACCTTAATATCATAGGCTGAGTTGGAAGAAGGGAACGCCCAATTTATTCTTAAGAAATACCTTGCCAGTTACTGTGGCTTAGGCCAGTAATCCTAGCATTTGGGGAAGCCAAGTTGGGCAGATGGCTTGAACCCAGGATTTCGAGACCAGCCTGGACAACATGACGAAACCCCATCTCTACAAAATATGTAAAATTTAACTCTGCGTGGTGGGCCTGCACTTCTGGTCCCAGCTACTCCAGGGCTGGGGTGGGAGGATTGCTTGAGCCCTGAAGGTCAAGGCTGCAGTGAGCTATGATTGCAGCACTACACTCCAGCTCTGGGCAATAGAGCAAGACCCTGTTTCAAAAAAAAAACAAAAATGCCTATAAAAAGTGGGTTTTGTGTGTCTACACACGCACACATACATACCTGCATACACATGCACTCAGGTATTCTGGAAAAACACAGGAATCTGAAGCCAAAATACCTGTGATTTTGTTCCAGCTTTGCCACTCACCAAGTGTCTGATGGGATTAGCTATCTGCCATCTCAAAATTTTTCTTTTGTAAAATAAGATAATAGTACCTCCCAGAGTTGTGAAAAACTATCAAATGAGACGGCAGATGAGAAAACACTATATTCCTTGTAAAACCTGACATAAATACGTGCAAAATTATATAAAGACCATCTTCTGTCTGTCTGATTTTCAAATGTGGAAAAGTGAAAGCAGGAGAGAATGTTGGGATTTCTATCTGAGATTGCTGGCTTCCACCTGCAGAAAATGAAATAACTGGGGATCTTACACCTAAGTACTAACAGATTCTGGTTGCAGTTTGCCTCCATGGCTAAATGAAGCTTGTAGAAGAGTCAGCCTGGTAGACATGGAATGTTGAATGGTGGTGGAGTGTACCCACTCACCTCTCACCAAGTCAGCTCCAGGTTCAGAAGCAGCAGTCCCTGTGGACGGCATGCGTGTTTGTGACTCAGCTGAGCCACCTTTCCAAACAGGGATGCCCCCTACTCTGCCCATTCTGCTTTTAGTTCAACTTGACTTCCTACCTTCAGTGAGGACATGGAGAATTCATCCCAACTGGGTACCTGAGCAAACTTGGCAGAGCAAAGAGAAATGAGGAAGGCCCTAGGTAGATTGACCCTGGGGAAGGAAACAATCAATGAAAGACCACAGAAAGAATCTTCCATTTCCTTTAGCACAGTCCCTTCAGATTGAGGATGAAGAGGCTGGGGCTCTGAATTGGTTGACCTTAGGTATGGTCACAAAAACAAATCAATGGCTTTTCCACATCCACACACTGAGTTATATTTCTGCCTTTGGTATTGTGATTTTCTCTGATCTCCAATTAAAGATCTATGTGTGATTTTAAAGCCTCCCTTCCTTTCTACTCTGCAGTCAGTGTAACATTGGTAGTTTGAAACTGGACATAATGGCAGCATTTACACCATGGGAACTAGCATATGCTAGGGGTTTTTTTGTTTTGTTCCTCAAGAGTCAGTAAACATATATCAGCACACCACTGCCTTAAATATTCGCTGCTCCTTCCTGGTAAGGATATCCTTATCTCTCTCTCCACTCCCCAACTCCATCCAGCACATGCACACTGGGTCACTCTATTGTGCTGTTTTTCTACCCAGAAGGGCCCTATCTCAAATGACCCCTACAATTCTGGTCTCATTTAAGTTCCATACTCTTTCCTATGATCTGTACCCACTGCATATATTTCCATATTGTTTGCCACCTCCCCTGTTTTCATGTCTGCTCTCCAAATTTTACGAGGAAGCCTAGAACACTCTTTTTGCAGATACCCGCTTAAATGTCACCTCAGTGAGGCCCTCCATTGACCATTTTCCCATTCCCAGAGGGGCAGGGAGGCCTTCTGAGAAAGTGACCATCATCTGGTGGATGGTGATGCTGGCAATGTGAACTGTCAGCAACAGCATAGCTAGGAAAGCAGTGAGCAAAGGCACTGTGAAGACACAAGCAGAGCTCTTCAACCAATGACCCCAGGGACTTTCTCTGGGTTGCCTGGCAATGAACTGGGAACAATGGCTGCTTCTTTTCCTGTGGGAGGATCAGCCAATGTTCCCAGGTGCTGGAAGGCTGGCTTTCTCAGCTGACACCCACACAGAAAATGTTTATTCTCTTTATCAAGTCTGCTCTCATGCTTTCTCTATGAAAAGGAACAGCCCGGGCTGTGTGTGGGTCCCTTTCTGGAGCACAGCCTCTCTGTGCATCAGGCTACCCCCTTCCTGGGCTCAGGGCTCTGTAGGCTGCAGGAGAACAAGAACTGTGTATCTGCAACCCTCTGCCCACTAGTTCCAGCTGGCACAAGCAACACTGTGCCTGCTGACAAGACAGGCAGAAGCCACGAGAGGAATTAAATTGCCTCCGAAGGTGGTAGACAGTGGAAATGAGTGGATATAGGCTTTCATTAAGGGACTAGGATTTAACTTCTTAATCATTATTCAAATCACCTTGTATCTCATCTTCTCAAATGCTCTTAATGAAAGTCACAAACCAATAGCTCTCTGTAATTTTCCATTTATGCCCCCCTTTCTGTTGTCCATTCTTTGCCCACTATCTCTCTTTCCTCTCTATTTAACATTAGCTATTTTTAAAGGAGCAAAAGAAACTTTTCTAAACTTTTGCACTGGGTAGTGTTTAAATATGCGTAGGCCCTACTGCCACATGCCACAGATGCCCCAGTGGCACTCAGTCATGTAGGACCTGAGTTGAGCTCCTAGTTTCTGGTGGGCCCACATTTGTGTCATGGTGCAGCATATGTGGACTGGTCGTCTGGCTCTGTGATTAGGAATCTAACTTTTAGTTCGGTTCTAACCTTCAGCTCAGAAGCTGAGCCTCAGGTTGAGATTGATATTCCTTGTTGCCCAAACGTACTGTAGTTTGCTATGCTATCCAAACTACATGTAATTGATCCATTTCTAAGCTCATTCACATGATTCAGTGAATACAATTATTTCCAGGGCTGTTAGACCAAAGACCTCAAATCCCTATGTGGGCCTCTCCACAGGACAATGCACCACATGGCAGCTGACTTTCTTCCAAAAGAATGAGCCAGAGAGAGGGACCAAGAAAGAAGCCATAACCTTATGTAACCTAATGTCAAAGGTGACACAACATCATTTTTGACATATTCTATTTGTTAGAAGCAAGTCCCTAGGTGCAGCCCACAGGAAAGGAGATAATACCAGAGGATGAACCCTCAGAGGCAGGGATCATCCTAGAGAATACCTACCACACTGGGTAAATCACAATCTGTTTAAAATAAGGCAGAACTGTCTTCTTGATCTGACATCCTTAAAAATGGAAGTGCACCTCTGTGTTTCCTAGGGCACTTTGTTAAGTGCAGGTACATGGTCACATGCAGGTACAGGGTCACAATCTAAAATTGCAGAAATATTTGTGGTGTTTGCATTTCGGTTTGTTTCTATCACTTGCCCATTTACTCTCTGATGCTGCTGTATCTCACTGGAAACTACATTTCCCAGGTTTCCATGCTCTCAAGTTTCCAGTAGATCTGGCCAATGGGTGGCACTGATGGATGATGATGGTGGGGCAGAGTATTTCTCTTCTTCTTTGTTTCCTGGGGCTTCTCCAGCCTCCTTGGTACTTTGACTTTAGTCCTACCACAGAGCCTTTCTCCTGGTGGTCTCAGTTCCTGCCTTACCAGCCTGCGCTCTTCCTGCTTGACTCCAGCATCACCTCTCCCCTTTGTTCCTAGAAGACAGAGGTGGCAACTTTCTGCTGCAGCTTATCTGTGGGTTGCCCTCACCCCCTCTCTTGGGTTTCTCAACTCTTTCATCACCTGTTTATCTAATTACCTCTATTTAATTCCTTCTATATGAAATCCCTAGCGTGGACTATGCTTGTACACTGACAAACAGTAGGATTGAATGAACATTGCCCTTTCCTGAGCAACTCATGTACAGAGAGCATGGTTTGGAGTGTTTGCTAGTCCTAAATGTCTGACCTGGTGCTCATGCTGCTGGAAATTTAGAGGATAGTCACTTCTTCAGGATGTACCTTCACCACTCTGGGCTAAAGTTTCTTGTTTTGTAAAATGGGAGGATTTGTGATATCTGTGGTCCCTTAAATCTCTGAATATTGGGGACTCTAGAATTTTTCCATAAGGAAAGCATAGGAACTGCATGCTGATTGGGAAATGGTGGAAGCATTTTATATGAGACTAGCATGGGACAGTGAGGCGGAATAGTAAAAAATAAGAAGAAAGGAAAGGAATAGAAAACCCAAAACCTTGAGTTGTCCATATTCCAGAAGGTGAGTGCCACTGATGGACACTATGAAGAAAGCTAACATGAATCATGCCATGACTTCATAAAATAAGTACATTATCTCACAAATCGCTTCCTGTTTTATATTCCACTCCTTGCTTTCTACCTCACCCCCAAATCAAGGAAGCATGCTAAGGAATAAAGTTCCAGCTTGGGCAACATGGCAACACTCCGCCTCTACAAAAAATATAAAAATTATTTTCGTGGTGTTCACCTGTGATCCCATTTTCTCTGGAGGCTAAGGTGGGAGGATTACTTGAGCCCAAGGGGTGGAGGCTGCAGTGAGCCGAGATCATGCCACTACATCCAGCCTGGGCAATGGGAGTGAGACTCTGTGTCACAAGGGAGAAAAAAGAATAAAGTTAACAAACAGGAAAATAACACTTTGTTGAACTTGGGATAACAATAATTTACAAAGAATGGTAGAATTCGTTACTAGAAAAATCTCAGGAAGAGAGGCAGCTATCTTAGCTGTAAGACCATGGGCAATTGACATCTTTGGGCATCATTTTGTCTTCTGAAAAATGGTTTTAAGAGTATAAGGGTTATTATAAGGACTACTCGTCAAGTGCTTAGAACAGTATCTAGCACATAGTATCTATTCTATAGTAAACTTCATGAATATATTCCAATAGTCTGAATTGTCATCCACTATACTTATATTGTAACTGACATAATTTCTTTTTTTTTAAGATGGAGTCTTGCCCTGTCACCCAGGCTGGAGTACAGTGGCACAATCTTGGCTCACTGCAACCTCTGCCTCCCAGATTGAAGCAATTATCCTGCCTCAGCTTTCCCTAGTAGCTGGAATAATAGGCATGCACCACCAAGCCCAGCTAATTATTTTTGTATTTTTAGTACAGATGGGGTTTCACCATGTTGGCCAGGCTGGTCTCCAACTCGTGACCTCAGATGATCTGCCCACCTCGGCCCCCCAAAGTTCTGGGATTACAGGCGTGAGCCACCGCGCCTGGCCATAGCTGACATAAATTAAACAGGTATGTTATACTTAAAACATGTTCCTCCGTTAGCAGTTCTAAGCAAATCTGCCTCCAAAGGCCAAGGAAACTGAGATGCAGAAGAAGGATGATGACAAATCAAGAAAGAAACTTTTAATAGGGACTTATAAACAGAAGCCATGTCTTCCATGGCATCTAGACAACTTGGTGAATCTGTCCACCTGCCATTACCCCACCCCAAACCCCAGGGCTTATAGATGTAGGGAATTTGCCTAACGGCAGGATTTATAGTAAGTATGTGTTTACAATAACATCGAGATTGTTTTGACTTAAGGTCAGGATTTATGATAAGTACTGGGAAGTAGAAATCTTAGAGGCATTCCCAGAACTGGGATTATTTAGAAGTCAATACAGCAGCCGGGCGCGATGGCTCACGCCTGTAATCCCAGCACTTCGGGAGGCCGAGGCGGGCGGATCACGAGGTCAGAAAATCGAGACCATCCTGGCTAACACGCTGAAACCCCGTCTCTACTAAAAATACAAAAAATTAGCCGGGCGTGGTGGCGGGCGCCTGTAGTCCCAGCTACTCCGGAGGCTGAGCCAGGAGAATGGCGTGAACCCGGAAGGCGGAGCTTGCAGTGAGCTGAGATTGCACCACTGCATTCCTGCTTGGGTGATAGAGAGAGACTCTGTCTCAAAGGAAAAAAAAAAAAGAAGTCAATACAGCAGATTAGCATCTTAGATTGAGTTACTTTAGTTTCCACACTACAAATACAGAGAGTTCATGTAAGAGCAACTATGATTAAAAAAAAAAAAAAAAAAAAAAAAAAAAAAAAAGGCCGGGCGCGGTGGCTCAAGCCTGTAATCCCAGCACTTTGGGAGGCCGAGACGGGCGGATCACGAGGTCAGGAGATCGAGACCATCCTGGCTAACCCGGTGAAACCCCGTCTCTACTAAAAAATACAAGGTGTTTTTACGGGCAAGGTGCCCGTAAAAATCTTAGAGGCATTCCCAGAACTGGGATTATTTAGAAGTCAATACAGCAGCCGGGCGCGATGGCTCACGCCTGTAATCCTAGCACTTCGGGAGGCCGAGGCGGGCGGATCACGAGGTCAGAAAATCGAGACCATCCTGGCTAACACGCTGAAACCCCGTCTCTACTAAAAATACAAAAAATTAGCCGGGCGTGGTGGCGGGCGCCTGTAGTCCCAGCTCCTCGGGAGGCTGAGGCAGGAGAATGGCGTAAACCTGGGAGGTGGAGCTTGCAGTGAGCTGAGATCCCACCACTGCACTCCAGCCTGGGCGACAGAGCGAGACTCCGTCTCAAAAAAAAAAAAAAAAGTCTGGTGATCACCTAGAAAATGAAGAGTTCATAGAATGGTGAATTGTTCATTGTATCTTTTCCACAGTGCAGAACGCAGTACTCAAGTGTCCCTGGGATAGAGGAGCCAATTGATCAGGAGACCACTGCTTGATGAAAATGTCTTTTATTACAACTCTACTCTCAGAAATTATCTTCTAATTTGTGTCTTTGTCTGTAGACCAGAATGTAATGCAATAAACATACCTCTGATAAGTATTTTTAATATGTAGTATATCTTTCATTATAAGTTGATAAAGTAATGGTATGGCTTATAAACCTATCTCATGTGAATTTAAGTTTGAATAATCATAGTAATAGATATTCTTACTATATGTCAGACATTGTTATAAGCACTTCAAAAATATTGTCTACTCCTACCAACAATCCTACTAAAGTAGGTAATAGTTGTAACTTAAGTTTTTGCCCAGTTATATAACAACTCCCCACATCTTGGTGGATAATAACAAGAAGGGTTATTTCTGGCCCAAATTCTATTTCTGTATGGATCAGCAATGGCTCTGCTCCACATTTTCTTCATAGACAGACCCAAGCTGAGCTAAACTGACATAAAGGGATCTCAATGCTCTCAAAGATTCTGCAGGGAAGTAGACACATGGTACTTCAACTCATATTTTATTGACCAAAGCAACTCACTTGTAAAGACTGATATATAGATAGTAGGAAAGAGTGCTCCTTACATGGAGAGGAATATAGTAAACCCATATCAATGGGCAAGGATATATAATACTCCCCAAAAGGGCAGTAAAATCATGGGAGCAATAGTACAATTTACCACAATATTCTTATCTAAATTTTAGGCATGAGAAAATTGAGAAATAGAGTTTAGTAAGTTTCTTGAAGTCACCTAGTAAACGATACAGGATTGAGATTGAAATGGAGTGGTCTGTCTCCATAACTCTGACACCCAGACTCCAAGATGGTTCAGTGAATTCTCACCTTCTGGCATTCACAGACTTGTGTATCTTGAGTATCTCCCTCCCAAATTGGATAGCTCTGACCTATGAAACTAACAAATATTGTGACTCCCAAGGTTAAGTCATAAATGATATTGTGACTTCTGTTTTGCTGTCTCTTGAATCACTCTGGAGGAAACCAGCTGCAATATACTGAACCCTTGTGTAGCTCTACAAAAGGTCTCATGTGCCAAGGAACAGAAGTCTTCTGCTGATAGCCAACATCAACTTGCCAGCCAGGTAAGCCATCTGGGAATTTTCCAGTCCCATTCTTCAGCTTAAGTATGCAGATGACTAAAGTCCATGCAAATAGCTTGCCTCCAATCTCATGAGAGATCCCATATTGAAACTACTGTTCACTCACCCTCAAATTCCTGAATCATGGAAACCATGTGACATAATGAATTTTTTCTATTATTTTAAGCCACTAAATTTTGGGACAATTTGTTTTGTAGCAATAGAGTCCATATCAGAGTCGATCTGTTTAAACACTTTGCCAAGCTGCCACCACATATAAATTAGTGATCATGTGTAAACAGATAATCCTTATATTTACAAACCAGCAAATTCATGTAATGTAAGGGAAATGGAGAGTAAAAAGTAAAGAGATATTAAGGAAACAATTATAGGAAGTATCATAGATAAAGAGAGAAACAGAAGAACTGAAGATACACAAGAAGGCCAAATACAATGGGTTCATTAAACCACCTCTTCCAAAGACAGTGGCCAGAACTTTGAATAAATAGATGCTGAAGAGATTCTTTGAAAAAATGATTATAGGTTCAATGTTAAAGTAAATGGAAGGGTTGCTAATATCTCCAAAACCAATGTTTTTCACCCTGCCGCCTATAACATAGTATTTCTTCAGTATTCTGATTGCTATTCATGAAGTCCATAGTTGGTTGTCATCAGCTTTACTGAAATTAGAGAGGGGAGGGGAGAAGAGGGAAAAGGTGAGGAAGGGAGGAGAGGACTGCCCAAACATGGTCTCCACATGCTTCTTGGCTTTCACAGACCACAATGGCCTCAGAATAATAAAATTTCTTATGAGATAGTTTAGAGACACAAGCCTGAAGAGTCAACAAAATTAAATATGCCAGCTTTTACAACCGAGAGAATGTCCATGAGGAGTAGACTAGATAAGTAAATACATGGGGCCAAATTCATAATATGAAATAGCAATGCAGATCAACAAACTTGAGCTTTCTGCATCAATATAAGAAAGAGGAATGAGGCCGGGCGCGGTGGCTCAAGCCTGTAATCCCAGCACTTTGGGAGGCCGAGACGGGCGGATCACGAGGTCAGGAGATCGAGACCATCCTGGCTAACATGGTGAAACCCCGTCTCTACTAAAAATACAAAAAACTAGCCGGGCGTGGTGGCGGGCGCCTGTAGTCCCAGCTACTCGGAGGCTGAGGCAGGAGAATGGCGTGAACCTGGGAGGCGGAGCTTGCAGTGAGCCGAGATCGCGCCACTGCACTCCAGCCTGGGTGACACAGCGCGAGACTCCGTCTCAAAAAAAAAAAAAAAAAAAAGAAAGAAAGAGGAATGAATCCTAGTGAAGGAAAAAAGAGCAAGGCACACAATAATACACTATGATTTCCCATATATGAATTTGAGAAAGAGGACAAACTGAATCATACTGTTCATGGATACATATGTACAAAAAAAAACCTAGAAAATGATTTTAATAAAAGTTCAGATAATTGAGAGAAGGAGAGTACAAAGGGAATAGTATCTGGATGTCCAGGGCCACTAAGTAGATATATTTTAAAAAATAAACTTTATCATATTTTTAAGAAAAACATATTGTTTGTTTTTGTTTTTTGTTTGTTTCTTTGAGACAGAGTCTCACATTGTCACCCAGGCTGGAGTGCAGTGACAGGATCTTGGCTCACTACAGCCTCCACCTCCCGGGTTCAAGACATTCTCCCACCTCAGCCTCCTGAGTAGCTGTAATCCCCACCACCACACCCAGCTAATATTTTTGTATTATTAGTAGAGACAGGGTTTCACCATATTGGCCAGGCTGATCTCAAACTCCTGACCTCAAGTGATCCATCCACCTCAGCCTCCGAAAGTGCTGGGATTATAGGCGTGAGCCCAGCTCTAGAAACGTGTTGTTTGCTAATAAAGAAATCCATGCTGACAGTAGAAATTTTGAAAACACATAAAGGTTTAGATACAATAATAAAAATAATTTGTATTTCCACCACTATGGAGACTCTCTGTATCACAGTTTGGTGTTTTGCATTTTTTTCTTTTTCTTTTTACCACCTATGAAAAGCATTCTTTTTTTTTTTTTTTTTTTTTTTTTTTTTTTGAGAGGGAGTCTTGCTCTGTCACCCAGGCTGGAGTGCAGTGGCGCAATCTCGGCTCACTGCAAGCTCCGCCTCCAGGGTTCACGCCATTCTCCTGCCTCAGCCTCCCAAGTAGCTGGGACAACAGGCGCAGGCTGCCACGCCTGGCTACTTTTTTTGTATTTTTAGTAGAGACGGGGTTTCACTGTGTTAGCCAGGATGGTCTCCATCTCCTGACCTCGTGATCTGCTCGCCTCCGCCTCCCAAAGTGCTGCGATTACAGGCGTGAGCCACCGCGCCCTGCGAAAAGTGTTGTAACATGGTGAAATACTAAGAGAATTATTTTTGCAAAAAATTGCGAAAAAAAAGGTGCAAATATAATATACAATGTTTCTTATTTTCAGCAACTGTTTTCCTCTAATGTTAATGTTTTGTATAACCATATACAATGATCAGAAATAGGAAATAGACGTTGCTAAAATGTTAACTAAACTTCAGACCTATTCAAATATTACACATCTTCCCACTGATGTTCTTTTTCTGTGTCAGAATCCAGTTCTGGATCCCACACTGAATTTAGTCACTATTTGTTTCTTAGTCTCTTTAAGTCTGTATTAGTTCTGCAGTCTGCTCTTATATTTATCATGTTCACACTTTTGAAGGGTGCTGATCGGTTATTTTGAAGAATATCCCTTAATGAATGTCTTTTATTTCCCCCCCACTGGAGTGAGTTTCTGTGTTTTTGACAGGAAATACTACAAAAATGATAAAATGTCCTTCTCAATGCAATGAGTTTATGATACACAGATGCCTTCTTACTTTGTGATGTTTACTTAGCTAAGGTGGTGATTGCTAGTATTCTTCAATGTAAACTTATTATCTTTTCCTTTGTAGTTGATAAGGTAACTTGGAGAAGCAAATCATGCTTCCTAAAATTTGCCCACTAATTTTAGCATCCATTGATGGATTTTATGTGAGGCAAGATCACTATATTGTTTGCCTAATGACCATTTTCTGTTTCCCTCCTTCCTTCTACATTTACTAATTGCAATTATACTGGAAGGAAGAATTTCCCCTTCTTTTTATTTATAAACATATAAACATATATGTTAAAATCCAATAGTTTTTTTTTTTTTTTTTTTTTTTTTGAGACGGAGTCTCGCTTTGTCACCCAGGCTGGAGTGCAGTGGCGCGATCTCGGCTCACTGCAAGCTCTGCCTCCCGGGTTCACGCCATTCTCCTGCCTCAGCCTCCCGAGTAGCTGGGACTACAGGCGCCCGCCACCACGCCCTTGTATTTTTTTTAGTAGAGACGGTGTTTCACTGGGTTAGCCAGGATGGTCTCGATCTTCTGACCTCGTGATCCGCCCGTCTCAGCCTACCAAAGTGCTGGGATTACAGGCTTGAGCCACCGCGCCCGGCCCTTTTTTTTTTGTTTTTTTAAGACAAGTTCTTGCTCTGTTGCCCAGGCTGGAGTGAGTGATGCAATCACAGCTTACTGAAGCCTTGAAATCCTGGTTTCAAAGGATTCTTCTACCTCAGCCTCCCATGTAGCTAGTACTACAAATGCAAACTACCACACCTGGCTAATTTTTTTTTTACAGGGTTCATTTTAGTTAATATTATTTTTCCACCAATGAGAACACTGTTATTATCTACAAAGAGATCATTTTACTTATTTGCTTAATAGTAATGTGCACATAAAGTAGTTTCAGAATTGATAACCCATATTAATAACAAATACTTTAACTAAATTTAGTATATACTATACTAATCCATATATACTAGATTACAGTGTGTATGTATATGTATATATGGGTTTTTTTTTTTTTTTGGTCTTAACCTTAAAGTATGCAAGTAAATTTTTTTTGTTTGTTTTCTTTTTTTTTCTTTTTTTTTTTTTTTTGACATGAGGTCTTGCTCTATCACTCAGGCTGGAATACAGTGACATGATCTCGGCTCACTGCAACCTCTGCCTCACTGGTTCAAGTGATTATCTTGCCTCAGCCTCCCAAGTAACTGGGATTACAGGTGCGTGCCACCACACCTGGCTGTTTTTTTTTATTTTTAGTAGAGACTGAGTTTCCCCATGTTGGTCAGGCTGGTCTCGAACTCCTGACCTCAGGTGATCTGCCTGTCTCGGCCTTCCAAAGTGCTGAGATTACAGGCGAAAACCAACGCCCCTGCCCAGGGAGTATGCAATTAATATTGTATTCCAATGTTACTTAGGTTAACCTTTATCTCCTTCCCTCCCTTAAGTGTTACTATGTTACTAAGTTAATACAGCTTGGTTTATTTGTTTAATTCCTTGTATTCCATTTTGTATCCCCCATTTCTATCAGTTTTAATAGTTTGTATAATAGTTTATTTTGCTGGTATATGAAACATTACTATAGTTGTAAGAGTCACTTATATGAAAAGGTATACTCAAAAAAGTTTCAATCCCTTCTTAAAGTCCTTACTGTTTTTTCCCATTCCTCCTTCTTTCCCCCCTGTTTCTTTCTCATTCACCTCCCACAGGTAGCCAGTGATTTTTAGTTTTTGGTTTATCATTTCTATATTTCTTGTGCACAAATGAATAAAAAATTGTGTGTTTTCTTATATTCCCTTCTTTCTCAGGAAAGGTCATTGTATTTTGTATATTCCTTTGGACTTTGCCTTATCACTTAAATGTATATCCTGGAATTTATACTAGTTCATAGAGATCTTAGTTAGTCATTTTTGTAGCTGCATATTACTACACTGTGTAAATGCATCCTACTTTATCCAACCACTCTCTTATATAGGGGCATTAAAGTTGTTTGAAATATTTTATAATTCCAAATATTGCTGTGATAAATAACCATGGTTGTGCAAATCACAGCTTTAATTATTGACTTAAGTAAAAAGAAAACAATTTTGAAGATAATATATAGTCCATCTATCTAGTATAAAGTACTTCTTTTCCAAACTCTGTCTTTAATGAAACAATCATGGTAACATTATATTAAAATACAGAAATTCAGAATTAAGCTCTTCAAGTGAAGAACTGTGAGGTAAAAGCAACCAAGCACAATCTTCTCTTTTCTTTCAACTTTTCTGCAAAGCACATTGTTCTCCTTAGTTCATAGTTATATTTGTAGCTGCATATTACTGCTATCATGTCCAAAATAAAAGCAATTAGCGTGTCCCCCATTTTCCAATACTCAGGGTACCTTAGAGACTTTAAAAATGCCAATGATAAGAAATTGCTTTCTTAGCTCATTAAAGAATAACATACTTGATAATATTTTATGACTATAAAAGCTCAAGAAATTGCACAAGGAAGACATACTATCACTGTAGATATGTGAATAGGCACAGCAGAAATGTCTTTTACTTAGGGGCCTAAAACAAAGAATTGTGTATATAACTAAAACTACATGCAGTCAAAACTGGTATTTTATATTCTATTCTAATTCCCTAAAAAGAAAAATAATTTGGCCTTGACAACTAAATTGATTTCACAACTTTTCATGCGTGTTCAGACCTGATGTTTGAGAAAACACTGTTTAATAAGCATACACGCTTTGAAGTAAAACCAATGTGCCCTGGAATCTGGAATGTACCTCTTACCATTAGTTTTCTCAAGATAACTTCTTAACCTCTGCATGTCCATTTCCTCCTATATAAAGTGGAGATACTATCCATAACAGAGGATTCTTACACTGATTAAGTAAGAATGCAGGTAGCTCAGGCTGCAGCCCAGTTGTAGTGGAAAAAAAAAAATTTGCAGATAGCACATAGTACAGTAGCCAACAAATGGAAAGGATAACTATCATTAAAAATGATAAAAAGGATAAGGAATGTAGATGCTGTACTAGAGGATTCAAGTAGTTCACAGAAAGCCAAGGTTCAGTCTACCTTCTGTGGTTGGAAAATAATGACTTATTGGATGATTACTTACTCTCCTTTCTCCTTCTTCAGCCCACTATAGTGGCCAGGCAGGTGTGAATTAAAGGAAGTCAAGATTGGACTAATGCTGACCCATCTTTCCAATATATGGTCATATTCAGCATGGATATAATTTCTAAGATCTCCATAAATCCATGGGAGAACTCACATGACAGGAAACACATTTGCCCTGTTGGTCATCTCTAGTGAGTTCAGCAGAGCTCCCAAACTTGGCCCGGCATAAGAGTGACATGAGAAATCTGATAAATATTCAGATTCTGAGGACCTACTGAAGAGTTATGACATCAGAATAATCTTGAACAAGGTCTCATAATCTGTTTAAAACACATGCATGACTGGGTGGCTCATGCCTGTAATCCTAGCAGTTTGGGAGGCCAAGGCGGGTGGATCACTTGAGGTCAGGAGTTCAAGACCAGCCTGACCAACATGGTAAAACCCTGTCTCTACTAAAACTACAAAAAATTAGCTGGGTGTGGTAGTGGGTGCCTGTCATCTCAGCTACTCAGGTGGCTGAGGCAGTAGAGTTGCTTGAACCCTGGGGGTGGAGGTTGCATTGAGCCAAGATCTTGCCACTGCACTCCAGCCTCGAAAACAGAGCGAGACTCCGTCTCAGTCTCAAAAACAAACAAAACACATGGGCCAGGCGAGGTGTCTCAAGCCGGTAAATCGCAGCACTTTGAGAGGCCGAGGTGGGTGGATCACCTGATATCAGGAATTGGAGACCAGCCTGACCAACATGGTGAAACCCTGTCTCTACTAAAAATACAAAAGTTAGCTGGGCGTGCTGGCAGTCGCCTGTAATTCCAGCTACTTGGGCTTTTGAGACAGGAGAATTGCTTGAACCCCGGAACCGGAGTTTGCAGTGAGCTGAGATAGCGCCATTGCACTCCAGCCTGGGTGACAAGAGCGAAACTCCATCTGAAAAAACAATAATAAAATAAAAAATAAGACATATGCATGAACATGTGTGTGTGCACACACACCTAGTTCTGAGATAGCCAGCCCACTGATCAATAAGAAAGTGAGGCCTTTTGTTATTGTTCATATTTCATCACCAACAAATATCAAATAGATGCTTGATTTAATAGTGGCCAGTCCTCAATCTCTGTCACCCAGGCTCAAGAGCACGTTCACTGCAACCTCCAGCTTCCTGGTTCAAGGAATTTTCGTCCCTCAGCTTCCCAAGTAACTGGGATTACAGGTGCATGGACACCACCATACCTGGCTAACTTTATTATCATTATCATTATTATTATTATTATTATTATTATTATTATTATTATTATTATTTTAGCAGAGATGGGGCTTCAGCATGTTGGTCAGGCTGGCCTCGAACTCCTGATCTGAGGTCATCCATTCGCCTTAGCATCCCAAAGTGCTGGGATTACAGGCATGAGCCACTGCTCCCAGCCCATGCATTTCGAGGCAGAGACAGTGGTTGCAGTGAACAGAGATCCCGCCATTGCACTCCAGCCTAGGTGACACAGTGAGACTCTGTCTCAAAAAAAAAAAAAAAAAAAAGAGAGAGAGAGAAAAGAAAACACGCCACAGTTTAAGGGGGCAAGCAGTGGAAACTGAAAGACCACAGAATTTGGAGTTTAACTCCTTCCTAGCCATGAGGAATACACTGGATAAAGTGAGGCATGTGAAAGCAAACTTCCATGTGTTGTGTAACTTTCAGCCATTTACAGGAGTGGTTTTTGTTGTCATTAAATAGATATAATGTTACCATTCTGGAATCAAATGCCCATATAATCAGTTTCCCTATTATGTTTTGGAGATTTATCCATCTCCCTTTTTATTTCAATAAACACCAAAGGACATATTTACTTTTGCACTGCTGTGCAATAATTAAATTTTATTTATTTACACATGAAGATATTAAAAACATTGATAATTTACATCACTTTTATACCAAATTCAACATTAAACAGTATTGTGCTGACACATTTCACTCGTGTTATATAAAAATTCTATATTCTCTTTATTTCAGTAGCAGAATTTTTGTCTGGAGATTTTGGGCAATGAAATTAAAATTTAAAGTGATATCCAACGCCACATTATAATCAGCCACGTCCACAGAACAGTATCATATCAACTTATAGCATTGGGCAAAATTTTATTTTGTTTCCATGATAAGTGGCTTGTAGTTCCACCCATACTGTTCCAGCCATACCGTTATTCAGAAATAATTCTTTTAGTTGGGCTTTCATTGCCAACCTACATACACTCTTCTTGGTTGGGCAACTACCTAAAGAGATTTACTCAGACATTGTTCAAAGGATGTTTTCAGAGGGCAATGATTTATAATAGCTTAGATAGACTCTCAAAGCTCTGCTTCTGAGATCGAAATTTGAACTTGTCATTTAATCACTACATGTCACTTATTTTTCTTTCTATTGCGCTCTGCGAAGCGTTGGGATACAGTCTTCAGGGGGATTGAAACCATACATGGTGAGTGGACTAGTCATTCCTCAACTATTCCGTAATAATTGCGGCTGGGCTTCTCTAATAATGGGAGTACATATGTTTCAATATACAGTTCTTATTTATTTTCCCTTATTATCAATGTTTGAATTCCAGCTCTAAGCTACTTTATTGCAATTTGGTTCTGAAGCATATGCCAAAAGCACTCAGCAAGGCTGCAGACAAATGCTTTAAAGAAAAGTGCACATCCACTTCCAGTGACTTTATGAACATCACATTCGAAAATTAATCTTTTTTCAACTCTGTACCCTGAGTATATTTTGGACTTCCCTTCGTTCCCAAATACCCTGAATTCAAGGTATCTCAATCCATGGAGCAGTTGTCCAGAGAAGAGAGAAGCAACAGCCCCGCCCCCAACCCTTGGGAGCAGAAAGGGAAAGAATTATCCAAAGGAATTGTTTTAAAACTCAGATATAGCGGACAGATGTAAAACTATGGCTGCATAGATTGATGTCCCAAGGGTCCAAAACTTAATGTCAAATGAGGAATAATTTGTTTAGCATTAAACTAAACCAGTTTGATGAACTCAAATGCCCTCGGCTCAATAGGCAGGACTCTCCGAGGAGCCTGTGTTACTTCCCTCACTTAAGTGCAGATTTGTAATAAAAATCTTAATGCCAGTGGCATGCTTTTTGGATATATCAGAAGCTAACCACTTGGAGAATCATATTTGAGAGGTCAGAAAACTCCACAGTTAAAGATCGGTTTATAATTTACGAAGAAAATAGAAAGTTTTGTTTCTCTGAGTTGAAATTTGCCAAGCACGGCGGGAAATAT
This sequence comes from Theropithecus gelada, assembly GCF_003255815.1. Classification (NCBI taxonomy): domain Eukaryota; kingdom Metazoa; phylum Chordata; class Mammalia; order Primates; family Cercopithecidae; genus Theropithecus; species Theropithecus gelada. The sequence continues at coordinate 29,167,913 of NC_037671.1, forward strand.
TGCAAGTTTTTGGCACAAGGCTTTGTGCTTTCCTCATAATTTGAGATCTGCGTGAAGCCTGAGGGTTCGGGGATCATTATCTGAGAAAAACCGGGTAGTTCGGTGCAGACAATTTTTATATTTTTGGCTTTTTTTGAGGTGTAACAAACACAACTCGGGATCCGAGAGGACACTCTGCGGCTGCCAGCGAGGCGGGCTGGACAGCGCACCAATCACGGCGCAGCTCCGCCCTATATAAACGGGCGGGCGCAGCGCCGCGGCCCGAGTCCCGGCCAGTGCCTCTGCTTCCGGCTCGAATTGCTCTCTCTCTCACGCCTGCCTTCAACATGTCCGAGACTGCGCCTGCCGCGCCCGCTGCTCCGGCTCCTGCGGAGAAAACACCAGTGAAGAAGAAGGCCCGCAAGTCCGCAGGTGCGGCTAAGCGCAAAGCCTCTGGGCCCCCCGTGTCCGAGCTCATTACTAAGGCTGTTGCCGCCTCCAAGGAGCGCAGCGGTGTATCTTTGGCCGCTCTCAAGAAAGCGCTGGCAGCCGCTGGCTATGACGTGGAGAAGAACAACAGCCGCATCAAGCTGGGTCTCAAGAGCCTGGTGAGCAAGGGCACTCTGGTGCAGACCAAGGGCACCGGCGCATCGGGTTCTTTCAAACTCAACAAGAAGGCGGCCTCCGGGGAAGCCAAGCCTAAAGCTAAAAAGGCAGGCGCGGCCAAAGCCAAGAAGCCTACAGGAGCGGCGAAGAAGCCCAAGAAGGCGACGGGGGCAGCCACCCCTAAGAAGAGCGCCAAGAAGACCCCAAAGAAGGCGAAGAAGCCGGCTGCGGCTGCTGGAGCCAAAAAAGCGAAAAGCCCGAAAAAGGCTAAAGCAGCCAAGCCAAAAAAGGCGCCCAAGAGCCCAGCGAAGGCCAAAGCAGTGAAACCCAAGGCGGCTAAACCAAAGACCGCCAAGCCCAAGGCAGCCAAGCCAAAGAAGGCGGCAGCCAAGAAAAAGTAGGAAGTTCCTTTGGCCAACTGCTTAGAAGCTCAACACAACCCAAAGGCTCTTTTCAGAGCCACCCACCGCTTTCAGTAAAAGAGCTGTTACACTATCAGGGGGTGTGGCCGGGGAAAAAAAACGACGCTAAGTAGGGGCGGGTCTCCCGGGAACAAAGTCGGGAGAGAGGAGCTGTTTTTGACCAGGGGGTCATTTCGCGTTCCGTCGGCCAAGCAGGAGTGCAGCCGCGTCATTGAGCTTTTATTGCGTTTTCGAATACTGGAGTTAAAACCCATTTCGACCTCCGTAATACTTAACACTTACTTAGCGAGATGTGGCCTGCAAATAGCATGGGAAAAAAAGTCGGGGTTTTCCCGGGCTTCTAGGCTGGGACGTATGAGTTCCGAATAGAGAACAGTATCCATTTCCGTGCTGGCTCCCTACAGAGTATGGCAAGCAATGAAGGAGTGCAGAGGAGTACGTCTCGACACAGGTGGCATAGTACACTATTTCAACCACTGCCACAACTAAAAATTAGAAATTGACACTGCAGAAAATACTTGGTCCTTAAATGTAGCATTTGCATAGATGAAGGACTTCCCAAACGCAAAACTGCCAGACTTACAGGGATATCCCAATTACCATGACTTCTGTATGCAACGAGTTCTATAATTTGTTAGAGGAAGAAAGAGAGTGTGAGCTCTCCTAAAGTATCTTTCAGTATACGTTCTGACACCACAACGCTAATAAAAAGTGTGATCTCAAAAACAACTGCTCCAAGAGAAGTGCACAGCTGACTTGTCTAAAGACGACTATTTATAGTAGCCTCGGGTAGTCTGGTCTGGGCTTTCTGATTGGGTAAAAGTAAAGTAATGAAATAGCCAATGAAAAGGTAGACTTTTAAGTGTCGTTTACATTGGTATTTGTGACGACACACGAAAATTAATCCAATCATAAACGAAATCTGATTAACCTCATTTGAATACCGCATCTATAAATGAACGGGGCATCGGTGGGAGTGATTATTTTCTCAGGTGTTTGCGACAGTGTTGTAATTATTAACGTTGCTATGCCTGAGCCTACCAAGTCTGCTCCTGCCCCAAAGAAGGGCTCCAAGAAGGCGGTGACTAAGGCGCAGAAGAAGGACGGGAAGAAGCGCAAGCGCAGCCGCAAGGAGAGCTATTCCGTGTATGTGTACAAGGTGCTGAAGCAGGTCCACCCCGACACCGGCATCTCTTCCAAAGCTATGGGGATCATGAATTCCTTCGTCAACGACATCTTCGAGCGCATCGCCGGCGAGGCTTCCCGCCTGGCGCACTACAACAAGCGCTCGACCATCACTTCCAGGGAGATCCAGACGGCCGTGCGCCTGCTGCTTCCGGGGGAGCTGGCCAAGCACGCCGTGTCGGAGGGCACCAAGGCCGTCACCAAGTACACCAGTTCCAAGTAACTTTGCCAAGTAAGCATCTTTACACCTAATCCCAAAGGCTCTTTTAAGAGCCACGCATGTTTTCAGTAAATGAGTTGTAATTTCATTCAAAAGGGGGATTATTGGATTTCTCAGCACCATACTACCAATCTTTAATGTTATGTTAGTACTGCAGAGGAAATACTTGGAAATTATAGGTAGTAACAATAGGTACCAGAAGTTGAGTGCTATGGGCACATACTAGATCATTAGCTCATTTAGTGTCAGATAACACTAACATAAACTGAAAGTACTGTAAGTGTACAGCTCTTTCGTTTCCGTGTGCAGATTTCCAAGTTGATCGTGATGTTGATCTGGGACTTCGTGTGGTGACGGCCCACCCTGAGCACAAAAGAGCACCCTTTTGCAACTTCCTTCTGTTTGGAGCTTTCTCCACCATCACCTCCGCCCCCCATTTTCTTGTAAAATTTTTACCATGCAGATACGTGATAACTGCAAGTAAAGGCTGAAGACAATGTGAGCTGAACACGGAAGTATTACAAAGGTTTCTGGTTTGCTTTGTAATTGGGCCAGTTTCACTCTGAAGCTCTTAGGCGAGTAGGGGAGGAAAAGGCGGATCCTAGGCGCTGAGGTGCAGGAAAAAAGAAGCAACTTCTGAGACACCTTAAAATTATTTTGCTAAACCGTCTTTTTCAGAAAGCTATTTAATTTATAGTTTTCTTTTGGCAGCTTTCAGGTTAAAAGTTCACTAGGTAACGGCAGAAACCCAAATAGTCATTAAGGTGTCTGACTGCAGGTAGACAATAGTTACCGCAGGACTGAGGCCCCCTTTGCAGTACAATTTACCCTTTCCTAGATGCCCCTTAGTACCTATGACTGGATAAGGTAGAAAGGGAAAGAAAACCTCCTTCTGGCAGGATGTAGCTTCTGCTGCACAAGATAGAATGATGACAAAAGGTTTTCACTGCTGGGGAATGGATGATTGTGGGAGAAAAAGAATCTCAGAAGAGTCGAGAGGGAACAAGGAGGGAGTGGCCATAAGGAAAGGAACCAATACTTACCACGTGAAAATTGTGAGATGGATGAGGCTAGGTTTGGAGTCAAATGTTAGCTGAGATGGAGAACTTAGGTGGTGGATGATCATTGTCTAAAAGACGAATGAGTTTAGAAGTTCATTGTCCTCATGCCCTCAATGTCCTCATGCCCTCATAAACAAACATGAAATCTTGGATTATGGGATACATTTTCCATAACGTGGCAAGCTTGGTACTTGAACGGATAACTAAAAACCTGAATAACAGTTTCTAAATTCTTAAAAGTAACAAAGAGGGTCTAAAAAAGTAAAGAGAAATCAGAGCCAGGGATTTGGCCCATGTTAAACCCCAAGCACTACAGCTGGCTTTTACCCAACCTTTAACTTTCATTTTTAGGGTGTTATATGGAAACCGATCAGGGTATATAGGGCCTGATAAGAAATCTTTTTAGGTGAAGGTGAGACACCAGACGAAAATCTGTCACCTCAGGGTAGAAGGATGAACTGGAAATAAACACACATACAAACCCATCACAGATGAATGCAAATAAAGGAGTCAGCTCTGAAGTTGGGTTCTGAGTGTTTCATGTGTCGGTGTGAAGAGATCACCAAACAGGCTTTGTGTGAGCAACATGGCTGTTTATTTCACCTGGGTGCAGGCAGGCTGGGTCCGAAAAAGGAGTCAGCAAAGGGTGGTGGGACTATCCTTGGTTCTTACAGGTTTTGGGATAGGTGGTGAAGTTAAGAGCAATGTTTTGGGGGCAGGGGGTGAAGCTCACCAAGTACATTCTCAAGCATGGGGAGAATTACAAAGAAACTTATTAAGGGTGGGGAGATTATAAAGAACATTGATCAGTTAGGGTGGGGTAGAAACCAATCACAATGGTGGAATGTCATCAGTTAAGCTATTTTCACTTCTGTGGATCTTCAGTTGCTTCAGGCCATCTGGATGTATACGTGCAGGTCACTGGGGATATGATGGCTTAGCTTGGGCTCAGAGGCCTGACATTGAGCAGTATAGATTCCACTGCTAAGGTTTGGACTACAAGCCATCCTTGATGCTTACTTATTCCTGGCATTCATACCATAGGGATTCAAACACCCAAGCTGAGAATTTAATTTAGGCATATCCCAGGCTGGTTTTGTGCCCCTGAGCACCCGGTAGAAACAAATACAAGTCATCTCTGGAAAACAAGCTTCACTTTACACCTCAACAAATTGCCACAGCTAAAATATACCCCCCAAAATGCACAAGCAGCTTCACAATCAAAATTGACCAAACATCATGAAACCAGAAGTATGACTAATGAAAACAAAAGCAACAGACAAGGGGAGCTGGGTGTGGTGGCTAATGCTTATAATCCCAGCACTTCGGGAGGCTGAGGCTGGAGGATTGCTTGAGACCAGAAGTTTGAGATCTTGTCTCCGGGAAAAAAAAAAAAAAAAAAAGCAACAAACAATGGAAATGAAAGGAATGAAAAGGGAGAATTAACAAGATACAGACTTGAGACCAGGCACGGTGGCTCACGCCTGTAATCCCAGCACTTTGGGAAGCCAAGGCAGGCAGATCATGAGGTCAGGAGTTCGAGACCAGTCTGACCAACATAGTGAAACCCTGTCTCTACTAAAAATACACAAAAAAGTAGCCGGGTGTGGTGGTGTGTGCCTTTAATCCCAGCTACTCAGGAGGCTGAGGCAGTAGAATCGCATGAACCAGGGAGGTGGAGGTTGCAGTGAGCCAAGATCGTGCCACTATACTCCAGCCTGGGCAGCAAGAGTGAAACTCCATCTGAAGAAAAGAAAAAAGAAAGAAAAAGATTCTTATAAATATATTGAAGGACTAAAGAAATACAAAAAGTGACCACAGAGACTTGAAAAAAGAACCTAATAGAAATTATAGAAAATAAACATATAATTATAAGACAAATTAAAATAAAAAGCTTACTGCATGAGTTTAACAGCAGCCAATTGGACCTACCAGTAGAAATTTAATAAACTATGTAATCAGATCTTAAGGAATTATGTGAAATGCAGAGAGAAAAACGCAAAAGTGAGTTTAAGAAACCTGGAATTAGGGCCAGGGAAGGTGACTCATGCCTGTAATCCCAGCACTTTCAGAGGCGGAGGCAGGAGGATAGCTTGAGCCCAGGATTTGGAGACCAGCTTGAATAATATAGCAAAAGCCCGACTCTACTGAAAATACAAAAAATTAGCCAGTCATGGTGGTGCGTGCCTGTGGTTCCAGCTACTCAGGAGGCTAAGGTGAGAGAATCACTTGAGCCAGGGAAATTGAGGCTGAAGAGAGCCATGATCACACCACTGCACTCCAGCCTGGGCAATGAGAATGAGACTTTGTCTCAAATAATAAATAAATAAATGAAAAGAGACTTGGAATTAGTAGTAAAATATGATCTGGCGTGGATCTAATCACAGTACCAGAAGAAACAATCAGGTAGAATGATGCAAGTGTGAGATTTAAAAGATCGTGGCCAATAATTTTCTAGAATGGATGGATTACTAATAATTAAAAATAATATAAGAAAATAAAAATTGAAACTAACGTATTGCTCATCAAAGCAAGCCTTGGTTTAAAAAGTAAATATTTAAACAGAAAAATTATACAAAAAAAACGGAGTCACTGTGTGCTGTGAATTAATAAACTCCCCAAATTTTTACAGATGTAATACTGATTTTCAAAATATTGTGACTTCTGTTACATATTGACATATGACCTCACACTAAAGCACTGTTTGAAATTCTGTATGTAGGAGGATAATTGGACAATTGGTTATTTATGTGAATTTTGTGTCTAGCTAACTATCAAATTCTATTAATCCTAATCAATATTTAAACGACTGACTTGATTTTAATTGCATATAGTACTATTATTAGCAAATAAAAATGTTTGATATTCTCTCCAGTAAGTATTTATTGTTTGCTTTCATCATCTTACTGTGCTAGCTACATCACAAACAATATGTCATATTAGACATGCTAGCAGGTATTGTCTTTTTCCTCGTGTTCATAGAAATGACTTCGGTGGTTGAAAATTTATAATTGCTTTTGTGTGTATGTGCATGCATGTGTATGTGTAGTTTTCACTGTGTTAATGTAGTTTTTGGTTTTTGTTTCTTTGTTGTTGTTTTGAGACAGAGTTTTGCTCTGTTGCCCAGGCTGGAGTGCAGTGACCGGATCTCTGCTCACTGCAACCTCCACTTCCCAGCCTCCCGCCTTCACTTCAGCCACCTGAATAACTGGGATTACAGGCACACACCACCACACTCGGCTAATGTTTTTGTATTTTTAGTAGAGACAAGGTTTCGTTATGCTGGCCAGGTTAGTCTCAAACTCCTGACCTCAAGTGATCTGCCCGCCGTGGGGTCCCAAAGTGCTGGGATTACAGGTGTCCGCTACCGTGCCGAGCCCTATAGTTTCCTTCTATTCTTCTTTTAAGATTTCATGTTAGGAATGATTTATGAATTTTATTCGATCACTTTGACATCTGAAGAAATCATATGCTTTTTCTTTTTAACCCTGTTGCCATGAAGTGTAGATAGATTTCCTTGTGTTGATTCATACTTTTATTCCTAGTCCAAATCTTACTTGGTCATGTTATATTATTATCTTAAATAATAGCTGGGTAAATTTTGTTAATATTTTTCATGGATTTTTTCCATTTCTATTCACATAAAATCATTCTATGATTTCTTTTTCTTTCTTTTTTTTTTTTTTAAGATTTAGTCTCTCTCTGTCACCTAGGCTGAAGTGCAGTGACATGATCTCGGCTCACTGAAACCTCCACCTCCTGGGTTCAAGTGATTCTCCTACCTCAGCCTCCTGTGTAGCTGGGATTACAGGCATGAGCTACTGCACGTGGCCCATTCTATGATGTTCTGTTTTGGGCTTACCTTTATCAAGTTTCATTATAAAAATTATGGTGGCTTTGTAAGCTTCATTGTGGGGCTCTCCATCTCTGCTAAGTTATCTATTGCAGTGTAACAAATTATCCCAAAACTAATTTCTGTGAGTCAAGAATCCAGAAGTGATTTAGCTAGGTGGTTATGGCTCAGGGTCTTGTTGAGGTTGAAGTCAAGTTGTAAACATAGGCTACAGTCATCCGAATCCTTGACTGTAGCTGGAGGATTCCCTTCCAAGGTGGCACACTCACATATCTGGCAAGTTCAAGCTGACTGTTGGGGTGGAGGCCTCAGTTCCTTGTCCGTTAGACCTCTCTAGAGGGGTAACTGATTATCTTCAAAAACCAAACAACTGTTATCTCTTAGCAGGAGAAAACAGAAAGAGAAGGGGGAAGGAATAAGCCACAATGCCTTTTGTGAACAAGATTCGAAACTCACACACTTCACACTTTTTAAACGTTATTTATTTATTTATTTATTTATTTATTTATTAGAGACAGAGTCTTGCTCTGTCACCCAGGCTGGGATGCAGGGACCTGATGTAGCTTACTGCACCTTGGAACTCCTGGGCTCAAGCAATCCTGCCTCAGACTCCCAAGTAGCTGAGACTACAGGTATGAGCCATTTCATCTGGCGTATGTTTTTCAATATAAGCAAGTCACTGAAATCTGGCACATACCCTGAAGTAGAATTAAGCTACACCCTTTCAGATAAGAATAGTAAAAGAATTTCTTGAAATACTCCAAAGCCAAAAATTTGGACATTGACCCCAACTGCAAAAATACCTCAGCAAGTTCCAAAATCTTGAAGACTTCTGAGTAGATCCCCCCATAGGTGAGAAGGCCAACCACAAGCAACACTCAGTGGTAGCAGGAGGTGGCAGGGGTGAGGGCAGGAAGCAGTGCCCCTCCCAGTCTCCCAGCAGATCTGTCACCATGATCAGCCAGCCCTCTATACCACCCACCGGCCAGCTCATCCTGGAAAATGACAAGTGGACAAGCCAACACTCCGATTTGGGGAAGTGAAAAACCATTTAGCTCTGGTGCTTGACTCAGGGAAAGGGATGGGATGGGCAAGAGTCCATGGCCATGCCCAGTCCCAGGACAGGGAACAAAAAAAGGACAGGCCTGGAGTTATTAGCATGGGCCTTTGTACTAAGTAGCAATGTGCATACCATTTAGGCTATCAGAGTACCCCTGGACAGGAGCCTCCACATCCCCTTCCCTCTCCTCTCTCTATGATTCTTTACATCCTAACTTCTTCTAAGTGGAGAGAGCAAGGGGGAGATATATATAGATATATATATTTTATATATATATATAATATATAAATATTATATGTTTATATATATGTAAAATTATATACATATATAATTTTAAAGTATTGATAGTTCATCTGGATTACCAAAATCTGCAGCCCTACCATAGCTAGGAGGCTGCAACCCTGGTTCCCAAACCTAATGTCTTCCTGCTCCCCTTCCAGTCCCTTCCAGCCAACTATGCAGCCCACAAGAAGGCTCTGCAGGCCCCATTGCCCAGCACCATCCCATGGAAGGCTCTGGTGGCACCCCTGAGCCCAGGAGAACCAGCACCTTGATCTTGTAGGGTTTGTCATCACCATGTTTTCTCTCTGCTGTCCCTACCATGCCCATCTGCCATTTTCTGGGAGAAGGAAACCAAAGGATCTAAACTTGGGCTTGGGGGGAGATTCTAGCCTCTCCTCACTCCCCTCTTCCCACACTCTTTACTCCCCAGCCCAGACAGATGCTGCTCATATCAGGAAAGAGTATTGAAAGATGATTTATTTTTCTTTTTTTTTTTTTTTTGAGACGGAGTCTCGCTGTGTCGCCCAGGCTGGAGTGCAGTGGCGCGATCTCGGCTCACTGCAAGCTCCGCCTCCCGGGTTCACGCCATTCTCCCGCCTCAGCCTCCGAGTAGCTGGGACTACAGGCGCCCGCCACCACGCCCGGCTAGTTTTTGTATTTTTAGTAGAGACGGGGTTTCACCATGTTAGCCAGGATGGTCTCGATCTCCTGACCTCGTGATCCACCCGCCTCGGCCTCCCAAAGTGCTGGGATTACAGGCTTGAGCCACCGCGCCCGGCCGATGATTTATTTTTCTCTGACCTTTCTGTCCCTGGGAAAATGGGAAAAAAAAAATCAACAATTAAAAAACAAGAAATCAGCTGGGCGCGGTGGGTCGCGCCTATAATCCCAGCACTTTGGGAGGCTGAGGCTGGCGGATCACTAGCTCAGGAGATGGAGACCATCCTGGCTAACAGGGTGAAACCCTGTCTCTACTATAACTACAAAAAAATTAGCCAGGCGTGGTGACTGGCGCCTGTAGGAGGCTGAGGCAGGAGAATGGCGTGAACCCGGAAGGTGGAGCTTGCAGTAAGCTGAGATCACGCCACTGCACTCCAGTCTGGGCGACAGTGCGAGACAATAAATAAATAAATAAATAAATAAATAAATAAATAAATAAATAAATAAGAAATCAGAAATCCCCCAACTAATCCACAGAAAATGATGTCTATCCTCTCCCCTTGGATTTTTGTTTTTGGAAATCTTTTTAAGTTGCCTTATTGTGCAGTGGGAATCTGAAATACCCAAATGTCTGTTTTCCACGGTGGAGAGCCAACCTAAAGAGCTCCCACCTTCTCTGGATGTGCCTGGTCTTGGACTCCCTAGAATCTTTCTCTGGGCTGCTGCATGTACACAGCCTCTGTCCTGGAGGCAAGGGTTGGTGGTGGCTTGGATCAGAACCATGCCAAGATATCCCTGCTATTGCGTCGTTTGAAGCTGACATCCTGTGTCTGTACACAGCTGCTACCGTTGTGTCCTTACTCTGCGTGCTTTTGCCTCATGCCAGGCCCCATCCTGCCATGACATCTTTCATCCTACCCATGAAACCCCAAGGCCAAGTTTGTTTGAAGCAAACTTGGCCTGCATCTAGAACATACTTGTTCTCAGCTTGAACATCTCCCCTACCCCAGAGAGAAAATGCGAACACCCACAGCTGAGGCTTGGAAATATTTCCTGCGTTGACCTGAAAGATCTCTGAGACCTCAAGGAGGCTCTGTCTCTCTTAAAAAGTGGAGAAAGTTGCCATTCTCCTACTGGAGTCTGGTGGAGTAGCCCCATCTTGCATCCCCTCTCTGTAAGCCACCTATCTCTGCCCATCCTCCAATTGACCTCACCTGGGAATGAGGGATGAAAAGGAGGTGGGGGCTGGGAGGGAAACCTGCCAGCTGGTGAAGCCCGGTGGCAGGAGAATATATGTGGACATAGAGTATACCTGACTTCTCTTCTTCAGTCACTGACTGGGTTGGGCTGTGAATGACAGTGGAATGGCTGAAGTCTGCTGTCATCAGAAGCTAGGGAGTATGATGAAGGACTGACCCACAAAGACTGGGATGTGTGTCGGGTACAGGGATAACTACATGTTCACTCTCGGTGGGATCTGGGCAACACAGAGGAGTTGGTTGTCCTGTTGCTCACTGACTCAATGTCTTTGACCCTCCTTTTCAACTGATTACTCTGTTGAGCCCAAAGGCTGGGAGTAGGAGACAGTATCACAGGCTGACAAATCACAGCCTGTGACAGTATCACAGGCTTGTCTGTTACCTTGGACATCTCATTGCTTTTAGCCTGGGCCCTTCCCTGCCTTTGACCTCTCAGTGGTTGGTATGTGGGAAGCCCATTTCAGTTCCTATGACCCATGTCTCAAACCATGGTCTCTGCTATGACAGTGGAATCTGAGGCCTTTCCCTGCTCAGTCTGTTGCCTGCTTCACATCGTACCAGATACTGGGCTCCTGGATCCCCTCCTCTTTCCCTTTATTCCTCCTTTCCTTCAGGTCATGCAGTCATGTACTATATCCAGCACCACAGAAACTTCATTCTTTTTCCTCTGCTGCATCTGGGGGCACAAAGAAACCTTGGGATGTGGGGAAAGGCTCTTCTTATCTGGGGTTTACTCCCAGGTCAGGGAGCTGCCATCTTCTTCACACACATTCCTCAAAGAAGAAGCCCCTTTGGGGCAGGGAGGTAAGGACTTCATCTCAACATAGATTGGTGGTTGGTATGAGCAGAGGGGGCTTTTTTTTTTTTTTTTTTTTTTTTTTTTTACACAGAGTCTTGCTCTGTCACCCAGGCTAAAGTGCAATTGTTCAATCTCAGCTCACTGCAACCTCTGCCTCCTGGGTTCAAGCCATTCTCCTGCCTTAGCCTCCCTGAGTAACTGGGACTACAGTCATGCACCACCATGTCTGGCTAATTTTTGTATTTTTAGTAGAGACAGGGTTTCACCATGTTGACCAGGCTGGTTTCGAACTCCTGACCTCAGGTGATCTGCCTGCCTCACCCTCCCAAAGTGCTGGGATTACAGGTGTGAGCCACCGCATCCGGCCTCTTTTTTGCTTTTCTTTACATTATTTTCTTTCTTTTTTTTCTTTTTGTTTTCTCTTTCTTTTCTTTTTTTTTTTTTTTTTTTTTGTAACATGATAGGAGTTAATGTTGCAAAGAGTAGTTTACATCTTCAACTTCTGAAGACACTTGAATTTAGGACCAATGTATCTGTGACAAACATGCCAGAAGTGGCGGGGACCATCAGGGCTAGCTACTTCATACCTACCATCCTCCCATGGGGATCCAAGACCTGAGACACAAAGCAACAGCCTGCCCAGATCCCTCTTTTCATCATATCTCTTTCAAGGTTTGTCCATGCCAACACAACCTTTGAGCATCAAACATCAGAAGGTCTGTGTGTCTCAGCCCTGTTAAGGGGCAGGTTTCTCTTTCACCCACTCTTGTACCTGGGAACAAATGCACTCCCAGGGCTGGATGGCCTCCCCCAGCTTAGACCCCTGAGGCTCAGATAGAGGTGCTAAGCCCCTATGTCAAAGTTGCTAAATATTTTTGTGTTGTTCTATCAATCCTTTTCCTGGTGATTGATTTTACAAAAGTAAGTAAGATGCTTAGAAGGCCCTGGAAGTGAGGAGAAGAGCAAAGGAAGATGACTATGGAGGGTGAGGGTTGATTTTGTCAAAAAAGGCTAGGTAGAGTAATCTGAATTATCTGGTACCCTCCTGAATGGAATCCTCCCATGTTGAAGGGTCCTTGGATTTTCCCCAGCCTGGACCCTATCCCCCTTCAGGCATGTTGATGGTAGAAAAGATAAGAACTCAGAGCCATTTCTCACTGGAGACAAAAACTTGTCATCTGGCTTCGTAGAGAAGGTTCCACCTTACGCTCATAGTATATCATCTTTACTATAGGCTAGGGTATCATATTTAAAAGGACAAAAAAAAAAAAAGGCAATGTAAAATACTTGAATGAGCTTGTATTGTAACATTAATATTACTGAAGGTATCTGCTTTCCAGGCTGAATTGATTCATTTATTATTCTAGTCCTGCTTTAGTCCTTTGTAATTTGTGGTAATTGTGCTTTCCTTTTTAATATATTAAAAAAAAAAAAAAGTATATAAAAATAAAAACTTGGGCCGGGCCCAGTGGCTCATGCCTGTAATCCCAGCACTTTGGGAGGTTGAGGCAGGCAGATCACCTGAGGTTGGGAGTTCAAGACCACCCTGGCCAACATGGAGAAACCCTGTCTCTATTAAAAATACAAAATTAGCCGGGTGTGGTGGCGCATGCCTGTAATCCCAGCTACTCAGGAGGCTGAGGTAGGAGAGTCGCTTGAACCCGGGAGGCGAAGGTTGTGGTGAGCCGAGATCACACCATTGCACTCCAGCCTGGGCAACAAGAGCAAAACTCCGTTTTTTAAAAAAATAAATAAATAAATAAGTAAAAATAAAAATTTGATAAGGCAAAAAGATGTAAAAAAGTTTACTGACATAATTTAAAACCACTATACCTTTTTTATATTTGAAATGCTTGGATGTAAAAAGCACTTGTGCTTTAAAGACTACATAGAAATCAAATGTACAATCACCTGGCTCTGATACCTTTATGAATGGCAGAACCTTTAAGAATTTCGACAATTCAGACTAAAATTGACCACTATCCACAGAGACAAAGCCCAATAAAATCCCTTCATATTATCCTGATGGACTTTTCCCTGATATTGTAAAGGACAAAGTAGTGCCTCTACAGGTTATATAAAACATTATCCCAGCACATAGCAGGTACTTTTTAAAAAATATGCATTGAATGTATTAATTCATCTGATAAATCTTAAACTGCAGTCTGTAAAGCAATTCTCTAGTGTCTGATTGTTAGAATGTCCAACAAACAGATTGGGCCTTTTTAAAGAAAACAACAAACTGAAGCAGAGAAATTAATACAATAAAAATTTTAAATCCTAGAAAATACTGTAGAGCATGAAAAAAAAATTTTTAATGGAAAAAACAAATTAATGAAATTTAAATTGCACAAGAAGTTAAAACTAAGTTAATAATTTAATATATAAAACTAAAGATTAATGATTAATAGTAAAAAAAGTTCCAAGTGTAAGATTAGTAAGATTAACTCAGCAGAGAGAGGTATAAAAAAAAGAAACCAAATAGAAGAAATTAGTCATGAAGGATTTGTAAGGAAATTCATGAAGTATGCAAAACTCCTAGGTACTGGCTTGGGCACTGCAGATACACAGAGAGATATGGTGGTCCTTGACCTCCTGGAATGCTCAGTTAAGGAGACTTACAGCTAATTGTTTTCATTTACCTTTGTCTTTCACTAAAGCCTAAAAAGTGTGTCTGATACTCTGGAAATCTTCAGCAAAGTCAAATGAACTTGGGCTCATACAGGAACTACCAAATTAATTGCATCAAGGCAAACATATTTATTCTAATTTTTGAGTAATAAAATATTCTGTTTTAAAATGTCAAAATATTATTTATAAATACAAAACAATATTTTATAAATATTATAGCCAAGTTACAATTACTTTCTAGGAAATTGGGGACAGCATGAGAAAAAAGGTGAGAGAAGTTGAGAAGGACTCAGAAAAGGAATGGAAGAAGCAAACTCCTACTAAAAAAGGGAGGGGCCAGCTGCAGTGGCTCACAGCAATTTCGAAGACCGAAGCAGGCAGATCACGAGGTCAGAAGTTCCAGACCAGTCTGGCCAATATGGTGAAACCCTGTCTCTACTAAAAATACAAAAATTAGCCAGGCCTGCTGGCATGCGCCTGTAGTCCCAGCTGTACATGGGAGGCTGAGGCAAAAGAATCCCTTGAACCCAGGAGGCGCAGGTTGCAGTAAGCCAAGAGGGAGCCACTGCACTCCAGCCTGGGCGGCAGAGGCTGTCTCAAAAAAAAGAAAAAGAAAAAGAAAAAGAAAAGGTGGGGCGGGAAAGAGCTTGGAGACCTAAGAGAAACCAAAAGCAAAATATGGTAGAAAGACAGAGAGAAAACCAAAAGGGGACATAAGTACATAGGCCTTGTCATATACTTGGTGTCTCAGTTGTGTGTAATACCTGTCAAATAACTGAAATATTTCTCACATTTCTTGGGTTTTGGATTAAGCAGATTGATGAAAATGTCACCACATCTGAGAGGTTTTCTCTGACCATCAAATGTAAAATGGCACCCTTCTATCCTCATTCTTAACTTGCTGTATGCATTCCTCATTATACTTAGCACTATCTTAAATTTGTTTATTGTTTGCCTCCCCTTCCAATCCTGAAGACCGTAAGGTCCATAAAAACAGGGAGTTCACCTGTTTTGCTGCTGGTTTCCTAATGCCTAAGGCTGTTCCAGGCACATGGCAGACTCTCAAAAAGTATTTGCAGCATGACATAATTTCTAACATAATTGAAGTGCACAAATATCTATAACTACAGGAATAGAGGCCACTACTGAGTTGTCACAACGGTTCAACTGAATGAGTGACTCAGATTTTCTGGGTTTCACTTTCCTCATCTATACAAAGAGGATAATAATAGTAGATCACTTCTTAAAGTTATTTTAAGATAGTTCATGTAAAGCTCTTAAAACAGTGATGGACTTTTAGTAAGCACTTAGCAAAATTTAACAGTTATTATATTTTCCTTTTCACTGAGTTAAAATGCAAATTAGAGTGTTCAAATATTTTCAGGTCAAAAATGAAAGGGAGAGAATATGAGCTTTTGAACTATTTGAATCCCACCCAAGAAGAGTAGTTGGGGAAGTTGAAACAAAGATCACATTATTCAGTGATATTTCTTGACTAAGCATGACTTATTATGTGTTAATGCTACTAAAGTGTAGCTAGAACTGAAGTAGAAATTCCTATAGTTCATCATAGAAGCACATGTAAAAAGAATCCTCTTTATATAGAAAATATTAATGGTGATGGCAAAATGGCACCTAATAACTAAACCCTTCTTATTTCTTCAATCAGGGGAGAGACATGAAGGCAGAGGAGAAATGAACGCATAAAATAACTGGCAATATGAATCTATCCATAGAACTTAGGAAGTCTCGTCTGCCTGAAAATGACTGTGTGGATCCCACCCAAATCCAACTCATACTGGTTTGCTACACACTGGTTCATCAAATGAAGGTTACCGAGGGGAAGAAACTAAACAAGATGTTTGCACTTCATGTTACTTTTTGAGTTTATAAACATAAAAATAGAATTTACTTCCGTTACAGACATAGGTAATTCATTACTTGCCACGGACTACCTTTGCTAAGAAAAATCTGAATGAGAAGATGGCAAGAAGTCTGAAAAGAAAAGTTATTATTAATAAAATCTGCGGAGAATTGTAAATTCTGCCTTCATTGTTGATCCAAACCCTTCTTCTAAGACCTCCCCTTTATAGACATCTATCTATATACCTACCTACCTACCTACCTATCTATCTACCTGTTTTCACTTTACTTTCCGGCATCAAGTTCTGAGTGGGTAAGGCCTAAGCACTGATTTGGCTTTGGTAATGAACCTGAAGTTAAAAACATTAGCTTATGCTAAGCTGCCATTTGAAAGGTCTCCTCTAGCATCTGAATTAAGGGAAACAATGTTTTGAAGCAGTCACAAAACTTTTCTAATGCATTCGATCTGAGGTAAGACCTGGTAATTTGTACTTCTAAATTATCCAGGTGATGCTGATGCTGCTGGTCCGGAGACCATATCTGGAGAGCTTTACTTTAAAGGAAATGAAACTGCCCTAAAATGTTAATACTAAATAGCCACACAAAGCCGGAAAATCGCACAGAACTTCAAGCTGAAGATGAAAGGTCCTGAAAAATGGCAGCGGTCATCCTACTCCCGGTACGGCTATGCGGGCATGAAAAAGAGTCTTGGGGCCCATCGTGCCCCTCCATGCAGGCTCCCTCATAAGGTCATCCCATCAACCTTTGCCACAAACGCCCGCCCCCTCATAGGGCCGTCCGGCCACGCCCCTCCGTGCCCTGACGACAGAGCCACACTTTAAGCCGCTGCCACGTTACGCCCATCCGGCTCCCGCATATGGCGTCACGAACGTTTAACGTCCGTCCGGCGCGCGTCCGGGACGTTTCTCCGTAGGCAGCTAGCTGGTGGTTCCCAGTCCCCGGCGAGTGGACCTCTTTCTTCTGCGGCCACCAGATCGCCGGACATCGGAGACTTCGAACAATCCGGTGGACAGTTTAAAAACAGAGGACCGGCCGTCGCAGTGGCTCACGCCTGTAATCCCAGCACTTTGGGAGGCTGAGGCGGGCGGATGACGTGGTCAGGAGATAGAGACCATCCTGGCTTACGCGGTGAGATCCCGTCCCTACCAGGTGTACAAAAAATTAGCTGGGTATGGTGGCACGCGCCTGTAGTCCCAGCTACTCAGGAGGCTGAGGCAGAAGAATTCGCTAGAACCCGGGAGGCGGAGGTTGCAATGACCGAGATCGCGCCACTGCACTCCAGCCTGGCGACAGAGCGAGACTGCGTCTCAAAACAAAAAAACAGAGGACCGGAAATTTTGAAGACTGAGAAGCCAGGCAATAATCTTCCCTTGATCTTTTTGCTCCTCTCACAAGAGTTTTTCAGACTGCTGAAACCAACGAGAAGAGTGAGGAAGCAGGAAGAAAATTTCAGCTTCAGTCTCAACATCCTCCTGCTTTCTTCTCAGACAGCTGGCACTTCCCCCCTTCTCTAGTAGCTGAAAATATGCCTCCCATCTCCAAGGAGACGTTTCTTGCACCTCCCTTAATGTTCTCACGCCTGTAGGGCTCTTCGTGTGAGGATTCGGTGTATGTATGTATATGAATGTGTGCGAATAATTATTTCCTAATTGAATGTTTTTTTTTTAAAAAAAAATCATCTTCAGGTACAGTTAGTGCCGTCCTCCATTAAACAGCAGGCACGGTGTCTAGGGCCCAAAGTTCTTTTGGGGGCTTATGAAAATATTTTAATTTCTTCTAAAGTCGGAAGGGAAAAAATGAACATTTAAGTCGAAGACGTTATATATTAATCTTCATATGACTTTAATAAAGGAAGGTGCCCACGAAAGCAGAAGCACTTCAGGAGCAAGAAAGACAATGCAGCCGTTGGTGCACATAGCTGACAACCCTTACGAGTTATTTTTATTTCTTTTTATTTTGTATTTTTTACACATACATTTCTAAGTGATTTCCAGATACTAATGTCAGCCCCAAAACATATCTGTGCACTGTTATCCCACTTTTTTTTTTTTTTTTTTTTTTTTTTTTTGTTTTTGAGATGGAGTCTCCCTCTGTTGCCCAGTCTGGAGTGCAGTGGTGCGATCTCACCTCATTGCAACCTCCACCTCCCGGGTTCAAGCGATTCTCCTGCCTCAGCCTCCTGAATGGCTGGGATTACAGGCGCGCTCCAACATGCCCTGCTAATTTCTGCATTTTTAGTAGAGACAGGGTTTCACCATGTTGGTCAGGCTGGTCTGGAACTCCTGACTTGTGATCCGCCCGCCTCGGCCTCCCAAAGTGCTGGGATTACAGGTGTGAGCCACCACGCCCGGCCTGTTATCCCACTTTTACCCATGAGTATATACCAAGTGAAGCTTAAAATAACTTGTCCAATGTCCTACGCCTAATACATGACAGAGAGCTTTCTGACCTAGGCAGGTTAGCTCCAGGGTCCCTTCTTTACATTACAAATATTATCTCTTGGTAACTCTAAGGAATTATTTTAACAACATGTAAAAACAAAACCTTGCATTTCACATGATCAGTGAGATTTCCACTTTTCTCTCTGCCAATAATAGTACTGCACATAAATATAGTACAGTATATACCTGTCTCTTTTTTTTATGGTACTCTCCCCATATCACACTACATGCCCACGCAATTACCACTTCTCTGGTCCTTCAGGGATGCTTCTCTCTTCATCTTGCTTCAGCACCCCAACACCATGTATGGAGATGAAGTCTCCATTCTCTGCATTGAAAACACACACCAACTTGAGTCAACCAGATTCCCATAGCAAACACCAACTTGAGTCAACCAGATTCCCATAGCAAACAGTGTGAGTTGAGTTTAGAATCAGAGAAATATTTTAGCATTATTCACCCTCTCTACCCACCTTATTCCCAGGGATACAGAGTTAAAGCATCCAGTGAAGAGCTATCTATAGGCAATTAGAATATGTCAGCAAAGAGGCTCCCAGAAAACTCCAAAAATGCCTAACTCTGTTCTACTCACCTGCTGATTATGCCTAGACCAAATGCCACACTGTTTTAATTACTGTAGGTTCATATGTCTTCATATATAGTGGTAAGTCATGGCCCATCACTCTCTTCTTTCTTTTCCTTTTTCTTTTTTTCTTTTTTGAGAATCATCTTGACTATTTTCATTCATTGATATGAATTTTACAGTGCTCTACAAAATATTCATTAGGGTTTGCTTGACATTACATTTTTCAGTAATTTAGAAAACTATCCTTTTAGGAGAGTTTATATGAACATTTTAGTATATTGAATCATCACAAAACATAAACATAGTACACTATAAAGCTGCCTCTTTTTAAAATGGATATTGTTTTATGTACTTAATGACATTACAAAATTTTTATCATATACATATGAAATATTTACTCTTGGATTTAGAATCTGTTGTACTGTTGTGATGTCTAGCTTTTCTATAATATCTTGATTTCAGATAGGTAATTGCTAGTGTACAAAAATGCCATGAATTTTTGTATGGTACTCTTATGCCCACTAATTCCAAATCTTTTTTTTTTTTTTTGACGGAGCCTTGCTCTGTCGCCAAGGCTGGAATGCAATGATTCAATCTCGGCTCACCGCAATCTCTGCCACCCAGGTTCAAGCGATTCTTCTGCCTCAGCCTCCCGAGTAGCTGAAACTATAGGCACGTGCCACCACACCCAGCTAATTTTTTGTATTTTCAGTAGAGATGGGATTTTACTGTGTTAGCCAGGATGGTCTCCATCTCCTGACCTCATGATCCACCCTCCTCGGCCTCCCAAAGTGATGGGATTACAGGTGTGAACCACCGCGCCTGGCCTATGCCCACTAATTCCAATTCTTATTTGATGTAATTGTTTATAGATTCTCATGAACTTTTACCTTGACAATTACGTTATTTTCAAAAATAATCATCTTTTCCTGTTGAATCCTTGCTCTTCTCACTGTCTGTTCCTATCTCATGGTATTGGCCAAACTCTGTGATGCCATGTTGAATAGGAGTAGTTTCACACCACACTTGTCTTCCTTCCACCTCTATGGGAATCCTTCCAAAATGGCACCATTAAGTGTTATACTCACTGTGGCTACTCCTTATGAAGTTCTCTTCTCATTGTTAAGTGTTTATGATGAAAGAGTGTTACATTTTGTTAAATGCTTTCTCATTATCTTTGGAGATGATCACGTTTTTTATTAATCTTTTTATTTTATATTTTATTTTTGAGATGGAGTCTCACTCTGTCACCCAGGCTGGAGTGCAGTGCCTTGATCTAAGCTCATTACAACCTCCACCTCCCAGGTTCAAGTGATTCTTCTGCCTCAGTTTCCCAAGTAGTTGGGACTACAGGTGCATGCCACCATGTCTGGCTAATTTTTGTATTTTCAGTAGAAGACAAGGGTTCCTGCCATTGGCCAGGCTGGCCTTGAACTCCTGACATCAAGTGACCCACCTGCCTCGGCCTCCTAAAGTACTAGGAATGCAGGCGTGAGCCACTGCTCTGGGCCTTCCTTTATTAATTTCTTAAACTGGCAGATTTAGAATGCTAAACTTCCTTCTCTTCTTAGAATAAACCCTATATAATATGCTATTTATTTAAATAATATGGTCTCTGCAATTTCTTCTGGTTTCCATGTTTTCTCATAATAGGCATTTATTTCTAAAAAACAAAAATGAATGTTCATTAGTGAGACAAAGCTATACTTTTGTTTTTTTCTTCTCCCTTTTTAAAATTTGTATTCTCCTCCAGTTTTGGTAATAACGTTATACAATTTTAAAAGAAAAAAGTGAGTAGGAGAGCTATTTTTCTATAGTAACAGATTCTGTAAAATAGGTATCATGCCAAGTGAGGTGGCATGTCCCTGTAGTCCCAGCTACTTAGGAGGTGAAGCAGAAGGACCACTTGAGCCCAGGAGTTAGAGACTGTAGGGTGCTGCCATCACGCCTGTGTATAGCCACTGCACTACAGCGGAGGCAACATAGCGAGACCCATCTCAGAAAAAAAAAAAAAAATAAGAGATGATCTATTCCTTAAAAATTCACTAAAACTTGGAAAATCAGATTGGACTTGGCAGTATTTGGGTGGAAGGACACAGAAAAGATTTTTTTTTTAACTGCCTTATTTTCATAATCATAATTTGTTTACTCAGCTTGTCTATTAATTTTCTTCTTTTTCTTGAAAATTATTTTCCACTGAGTTTAATTTTTTGTAAACATTACACAGCATTCTCTTATCGTTCTTTATATCTCCCTTTTTGTAGTTATGTTCATTAATTTCTATAACTTTCTGAAACCAGGATTTTTTTTTGAAATTGTCCAATGTATGCTTTGAAAAATAGAAGGGATGTTTTCTATGTCAAATGAAGGTAATCATAGATAGATCAAATTTGCTTATTGTCTTATTCAAATCCTGGACAACCATTAGCATTTTTCTTTGTTTGTAATGTAAGTGTCTAACACTCATACAGAATATTGAAAAGTTACCCTACAATTGTAAATTTGAAATTCCCCTTCTAATTCTGTCAGTTATTTATTGACATAGTAGTGGTTCGGTAGTCCAGTGCATATAAGGTTTTGAATGTTACATCTTACTTTTGGATTTTTATTTTATCATTATGGAGTATAGCAAAGTTCTCTTTTGTTCTTTTTCAAATGTACTTGGTTTTGATTATCCCGTGCCCCTTGATTGTTTTATTATTCTATTTTTTATTTCATTAAACTTTTAGTAAATAGTTATTTTTATAGTCTGTATCTAATCATTTCAATATCTGAAATCCTTTGTTTGCTTAGGGATCTAGGAGGAAACAGAAGGCTCTTCTTTGCTTATAAGCCAAACTCTCCAAAGTGTCTGTTTTTCTTCAATTTTGTGACATTTGTTACGACCTTATATTTAAACATCCTAAGTTCCTGACAGAGTGTCTGGCATATAATAGGTGTTCAATAAATGATTGCTCAATAAATAGATAATGTGTATAAATGTAGAGAACTTGGGTTCAAGATGATTTCCTCCTGAAGGGATTTGTGTTTGTCTTCATCAGGCACGAGGGGGCACTATAAGCCCGAGTCAATTTAATTTCAGGACGTCTTCACTGGAACTCAAGACTTCATTAAAACTTAGGGTTAAATCTTTGGGGCCAATTTTCTCCATCCACCTCCTCAGAGCCAGAGTCCTGTAGAGACAAACAAGGTTTTATCCCAGGGATGTTTACTAGGTTTTTTTCTTCTTTTTTCCTTTTTTTCTCCAGGCTACCCTTGTTTCAAAGCATTCTGGCTTTATGCTATGTGTCTTCACTTTTGTTTAAGAGCCTAGAATTCTATTCCCTAAGGGGCAGACTTTAATTCCCAGAGCTCGGAATCCTGATTAATGGTATTTGCACCCAGAGAACCAAAGATGTCTTATTTGTCACCCTCGTTTCAGCTTCTAAATTTTATTGTTCTGGATGGTTTATGGGAATTTCCCTTGTGGTTTTTTCTTTGCTTTTTTTTTTCTTTGGGTGTGTGTGTGTGTTTGAGACAGTCTTGCTCTTTCACCCAGGCTGGACTGTAGTGGCATGATCTCGGCTCACTGCAACCTCCACTTCCCGGGTTCAAGCGATTCTCCTGCCTCAGCCTCCTGAGTAGCTTGGATTATAGGCGTGCACCACCACGCCCGGCTAATTTTTGTATTTTTAGTAGAGATGGGTTTCACCATGTTGGCCAAGCTGGTGTCCAGCTCCTGACCTCAAGTGATTCACCCGCCTTGACTTCCCAAAGTTCTGGGATTACAGGCATGAGCCACCATGCCCGGCCCCTTGTGTTTTTTGTTAATTGAGTAACTAAGTACTAGTTTGTTGGTTGTGGTTTCTCTAGTTCATAGGTGTATTGCTTCAATAGAGTTTTCTGGAATATCTTGTTTTCCACATTGCAGATAAGAGTCCTTACAGTGTCCCTCTCTATCCCTGTAAACACCTTTGCTTTAATATTTTGTCTGATACTAATATTGCTAAACTAGCAATGTCTTGGTAAACATTTTCCGGGGATATTTGTCCCTCATCTTCTTTATTATTGTTATTATTGTCTTTTTAAATCCACGCATGATTTGTTTTTAGGCCCAAATAAGAGGAGTACTCTCTAAGGCACATTATTACATATATTCTTTGCTTCAATTTAAAAAAATCGTAAAAAGATAAAATACTGTTCATGTTCAGAAACTGACACATGCTTTTTTTTTTTTTTTTTTTAGAAAGGCAAAATAAAACTTCCATGAAATTACAACCATATAGCAAAATACCTTGGATATATTCCATTTAATTTAATATCTCACATTATTTTTGAGTTTCATTGTATGTAAACCTGAAAAAAAAAAATCACTGTTCTTGGAGCTGGAGAGAACTTTTATGGGAAAGATGACTATCAGAGAAATCTACTTATTTGTAAGCATACTAGCCAATTTTGTTTTTAAAGTAATGATCCTGTGGTCCAGGTAACAGCACCCTTCAGCTCATCATCAAGTGATTACTACCTCAGAAGAGTTGAGAGCAACTGGGATTCAGGAAGTATGACTAGACAAGCAATTTTCATGATATCCAACATATATTGCTTTAAATAATATATGTCACTAATTTCTGATTACATTAAAATAAAACCAAATGTATTTAATCTTTTACATTTTTATTTTTTTAAACATCAGACCCAGTGAGATTTAAATGATATATCATTGATTGAAACTAATAATATTGATATTATTTTTCATTTTAATTTTGCCTATTTTATAGGCAGTTTTCAATGGCCTGTTTACCTTTATCTGAGCTCTGTGATAAAAAAACGGCAATGGTTAAAGAAATCCTCCCCACCTTCTTTTGTTCCAAAAATGGCTTACTGTAAAAACCACCCTTCATCATATGTGATTTAAAGAAGACTCATTGGTCGAGCCTGGTGGCTCAGGCCGGTAATCACAGCACTTTGGGAGGCTGAGGCGGGCAGATGACGAGGTCATGAGATCCAGACCATCCTGGCCAATATGGTTAAACCCCGTCTCTACTAAAATTACTAAGATTAGCCGGGCGTGGTTCAACCGATTCTCCTGCCTCAGCCTCCCAAGTAGCTGGGACTACAGGCAGGTGCCACCATGCCCAGCTAATTTTTGTCTCCATCTCTTGACCTCGTGATTTGCCCGCCTCAGTCTCCCAAAGTGCTAGGACTACAGGTGTGAGCCACTAACCCCAGCCAGGGAGCACATCTTCTATAGGGAGGTTTTATCTTCTACTTCTAGGAAGAAAAACGGGAGATCAGAGCACCCCTCTTGCATCTGCTGTTTTTAAGTCCCTTTAGCTCAAAATAATCCTTATGCCAAAATGGCATATTGTAATCTGGAATATTCTGCCAGCTTTCACATGTTTATGTGAAGGTACTATGTGCCAGGCACTATTCTAAGTGCTAGATATACATCCATGGATAAAACAAGCAAAAATTCCTGCCCTCTTGGATCTTACATTTCTATAGGGTTGTCATTCATTTTGTTTCATTTCTTTAACTTAAACAACCAAATCCTACTTGAATTAACACTGAACATTTTAATTACTGATGCTTTATCTGTGCTTTGATTGAATTATTTAAAAAAGAAATTCATGCAATTTATCTTATCAAGGAAGGCAACTAATCTAATAAGATTTAAATTCACTAATCCATCTCTACATAATTTCCAGGAAAAAATGAACAGATTTAATTCATAGAATTCTGCTTTTAAAGATCCTATCATCAATAACAATCAAAATATCTTTAAAAGATTAATCAGGCCCAACCAAGAGTGGTGGCTCACACCTGTAATCCCAGCACTTTGGGAGGTCAAGGCCGGCAGATCACCTGAGGTGAGCAGTTCGAGAGCACCCTGGCCAACATGGTGAAACCTCATCTCTACTAAAATATAAAAATTAGCCAGGCATGGTGGCACATGCAGGTAATTCCAGTTACTGAGGAGGCGGAGGTACAAGAATTGCTTGAATCCAGGAGGCAGAGGCTGTGGTGAGCTGAGATCAAGCTACTGCAGGTGTGTGCTACCACGCCCGCAAAGGAAAGGGAAGGGGAAAGGATGGGAGGGAAGGGGGGCAGGGAAGGGAACTCAGAAGCTGAAAAAAATATATATTACCTAGTGAGAAATAGGAAATGGAAAATGGTTCCCTCCATCCAGACATTTCAAACCTTGCAAGGACATTAAGGGTTGAGGGATGGCAGGGTGGCCTGCCATTTTTCTATGCCAGGCTTCAGCCTTGAGCTCTAGATCTATAGATTTATCTTCACCCTGAGCAGCTCTATGTGAATGTCTCAACCAGCCTCTCACCTTATTACATATATACTAGAGAAATGTGTGCACATCTACACCAGGAAACATATGCAAGAAAGTTCACCGAAGTAATGACCTCGATAATCCCAGATAGACACAATATGAAGGTCTGTTATAATAAATTGAGTAAACTAGTGTTAGTGTATATTTAGCTATTTAAAATAATGAAACTATGGTACTGGAGTAACATATATGAACATGAATGAATCTCAGAAACATTGGTTTGGATAAAAACATCATAAAATTATATACAGCTTGTGATTCCATTTATGTGAAGATAAAAATAGGCAAAATGAAATGACTTACAATTTATGAATCCATTCTTAGATATTTAAACCAAGAAAAACCAAAAAACAAAAACAAAAATAAGATTGATTAAAACAAAATGTAGGGCCAGGCTTGGTGTCTGACACCTGTAATTTCAGTGACTGGGGAGGCTAAGACGGGAGAATGCCTGGGCAATATAGTGAGATCCCCTTCTCTAAAAAAATTTTTTTTTTTTTGAGACAGGGTCTCACTCTGTCTCCCAGGTAGGGGTGCAGAGGCACAATCTTGGCTCACTGCAACGTCCAGCTCCTGGGTTCAAGCAATTCTCCTTCCTCAACCTCCCAAGTGGCTGGGATTGCAGGCGTGTGTCACCACGCCCAGCTAATTTTTGTATTTTTAGTAGAGACAGGGTTTCACCATTTTGATCAGGCTGGTCTTGAACTCCTGACCTCAGATGATCCACCCATGTTGACCTCCCAGAGTGCTGGGATTATAGGCATGAGCCACTGTGCCTGGCCTGACATTCTAGTTCTTAAACTGCCCTTTATTTTGATGATGTATATGTGTACTCTGTGAAAAGTGAAATATACTGTTCATAAGATTATGTGAGTGATTGCTGTTCGCCTAGCTCAAAGTTCTTCCTGTCTTTCCCACTGAATTGAGGAGAGTTATACAGGGCCTATTAATTACTAATGATATTTTACTTCTTAAACTGGGTTTTTAAGTACCAACCATTTGTTTTACAATTCTTGTTTATGTTGCATATATCCTTTTGTACAAATCTATTCACTATAAAAAGTTTAAAACTCTCTTGAGATCTCAATCAGAAACAGGAAATCTCAATGCCACTCTACAGTTACTGTCATTTTTAAATTTCCCATTGTCTTTTTCTTAATTGTGTGCCATATCACCATTTTTATTCATATAGATATATAAGTACAGAAATTTTAGTCTTTAGCAGGAATTTCAAAAATCACGAATGGCAGTGTTACCTACCTCATTTAAATCACTTAAGGGTCTCAATCCAATCTTGTCAGTTGAATATCTGATATGTGTAGTTTGGATGTAGTTAAGGGCCTTCATCTGCACTTTTCTTTCTGTTTATTCTTGCAGTTGCAGATTGTATCATGAACTCCTCTCTCTGTGGTTTTCTTTGTGTATATACATTTTGTGTCTCTCCAACATATTAGTTCATCCTCTTTAGGTGAATTTCTTTTTCTTTTTATCCTACTCTTCACGTGTCTTTCCTTCCACTGCGTCTGTTTATTTTTTCTCTCCCTTTACTACTTTTCCCTTAATAGGGTTTAAATTTTCTGTCTCATTTGTCTTTCTCCTTTTTCTCTACTAAGTTATACCATAGAATCAAAAATTTTTTTCATTTCTAACCTCTTTTAGTCATTAAAGAAATGCTTCATTTTCCATTCTTTTAACATGAGAAAAACGCCGTTTCTCTTTTTGCAACACAGCCCACCAAGGTAGGTGAAGATGTCTTCTAACGGACTAGATACAAGTCAGATTGCCTAAATCATCATTCTGGTTACACCTAGTATAAGCAATGGGGTTTTAGGCAGGACGCCGCCACTTGAGTTCTCTAATTTCCCTTTCTGTTAAATGAGAAAAAAGTAATATCACATAAGCTTTTTTTTTTTTTTTTTTTTTTTGAGACAGAGTCTTACTCTTTCACCTAGGATGGAGTGGAATGGTGCAGCCTTGGCTCACTGCAACCTCCGCCTCCGGGGTTCTCCCTCAGCCTCTCAAGTAGCTGAGACTACAGGCCTACGCCACCATGCCCGGCTAATTTTTGTATTTTTAGTATCGACGGGGTTTCACTATATTGGCCAGGCTGGTCTCAAACTCCTGACCTCCTGATCCACACCCCTCGGCCTCCAAAAGTTTTGGGATTACAGGCGTGAGTCATCACTCCAGGCCGTTTTGTTTGTTTGTTTGTTTTTCTTTGAGATGGAGTCTCTCTTTCTCTTGTCCCGGCTGCAGTGCAATGCCAGGATCTCCGCTCACAGCAAGCTCTGCCTCCCAGGTGCATGCCATTCTCCTGCCTCAGTCTCCCAAGTAGCTGGGACTACAGGCGCCTGCCACCACGCCCAGCTAATTTTTTTGTATTTTTAGTAGAGACAGGGTTTCACCCTGTTAAGCCAGGATGGTCTGGATCTCCTGACCTTGTGATCCGCCCGCCTCGGCCTCCCAAAGTGCTGGGATTACAGACGTGTAATCCCAAAAGGAGAAAGACAAATGAGACAGAACATTTAAACCGTATTAAGGGAAAAGTGGCACCGCGCCCGCCCCAAGATTTTTTGATTAAATAAATACAAATAAAGCGCATTAGCTATTCTGAACACTGCTACATTAGCTAAATTGGAAATTAAAAAAAAAAAAAAGATGTTAAACATATTTTAAAGTTTTCTCATCATCACTGAAGTGAGAAAAACAAATTACTTTGTGAAACAAACATAAGACACAATAAATTCAGAGTACACTTTTGTTAGATGCTAACTCACAGAGTGGAATACATTTTGCGCAGCACCTTCATGCTGGAGACTTAGGACCCAGGAAGTGGGAATGGTGGCAGGAGA
The DNA here is from genome assembly GCF_003255815.1 of Theropithecus gelada. NCBI lineage: Eukaryota > Metazoa > Chordata > Mammalia > Primates > Cercopithecidae > Theropithecus > Theropithecus gelada. The sequence continues at coordinate 29,196,018 of NC_037671.1, forward strand.
GGAGAGGGTCTAGGGGCCTGGGGAGCCTGGGGTGAAGGAGGAGGGCTTAAAAAGGACAGTCAAATTTAGGAAGAACAGTTTCTTAAACTGAACAGTTAGCTAAGAAGCGGGCTTTAGCCAAAGATAATAATAATAACTTGAAAGTAAAGCTCTTTGTTAAATAGCGGACTCTTTCATTTTAATTTTTTAAATAATATTTTCACTAGTAAGACTGAATATTTATTTCGGATCCTCGCTGTAGGGCTAAACTAGGTGTGACTTGCTTTTCCATTAAGGACTGAAGCCATTTTGGCTAAGACATGCTTTTCTGTCTTAGCTCTCTTCAAGAGATGCTATTTACTTTTGTTGTTGTTGTTGTTGTTGTTGTTGTTGTTCTCCGGACCATTATTGCCTGCCCTTTATTTTCATGATGTGTTTCTGCTCTCTGTAAAAAGTGGGAAACACTGTTCTCGGGATTGTGCGGGTGATCGCCGGTCGCCTAGCTCGCCGTTCTTCAGGTCTCTCCTGCTGCTCTAGAATCTACATCAGAATGCCAAGGAATAGCTTTTCCAGGAGCTTTTAAACCGACCTTACAATTCGAAGACGTAACTGCGCCAGAAGCTTTGTCTCCCTGGCATTTAAAAGCATAGAGGAGAGCAACTTTTAGTTTTTAAAATGAATAAGTAAACTAATCTAATTGTTTGGAATGCCAGGAACGTGTTATATAAAATGTTAATTAGGTGACCCGTGCACGAAAACTGCTCTCAGGATACGACCAATAGGAGAGTAGACCTAGGCTCCTTCATTTGCATGCAGACTTCACGACAAAAGAACGAATCAGAGATAGAGAAACTAAATCTTCATTTACATAACATTGTCTACAAATTCCGAGGATCGTGAGATGTAGATTTCATTTTGATTCCTACTTGCAGAACAGCGAAGGTAGCATGCCTGAGCCAGCGAAATCCGCTCCGGCCCCAAAGAAGGGCTCCAAAAAGGCAGTGACCAAGGCGCAGAAGAAGGACGGCAAGAAGCGCAAGCGCAGCCGCAAGGAGAGCTACTCCGTATACGTGTACAAGGTGCTGAAACAGGTCCATCCCGACACCGGCATCTCCTCCAAAGCCATGGGGATCATGAATTCCTTCGTCAACGACATCTTCGAGCGCATCGCCGGCGAGGCTTCCCGCCTGGCGCATTACAACAAGCGCTCGACCATCACCTCCAGGGAGATCCAGACGGCCGTGCGCCTGCTGCTGCCCGGGGAGCTGGCCAAGCACGCCGTGTCGGAGGGCACCAAGGCCGTCACCAAGTACACGAGCTCCAAGTAAACTTAGCCCTGCAACTGCCTTAGTAAACCCAAAGGCTCTTTTCAGAGCCACTCACCTTTTCACAATTGGAGCTATATACTGACACGTGAAGTTACTGGAAACTCTTGCAGCTGAAGTAGGCATGTTTTTAAAACTTAAAATGGTACTTGTTGGGCTGGTGGCTTTATGAAACTGGTTTCCGTGTTTTATGAGGTATCAGTCGATAGCACCTAAGAAACAACAGTAATTTCATGGTTTTGCTCTATGAAGACGAATTGCGTTTCTCTTCTTGAGTCCTTAAAAGTCTACGGGTTTTACAAAAGAAGCCCACATAGGGGGCTGGAGTGGGAGTGGGGGTGGGGAAGGAGGAGACTGCTGCTCTCAAAATAGTTCTTAATGTTGAATTTGCTTTTTTCCTTTCTTTTCTCAATTCCTTCAAAAAGGTCTTAATTTGGATTTTTAGGTTGTAAAGGAAAAAATAAAACCCTCTTCCCTCCACTGCCCCACCTCTACGACCTGTCTGGTTTCACCAACTAGACAATTCTCTGTGCAACCACACTCGCATTTGCACACAACACACATTGTTCATTGGTCGACAATCCCCATCTCATCTTAATCATGTTCTTAGAGAAGTTGGGTCTCCATTGTTAAGGATTCTCCTAATCACAAAAGCTGACTATATACTTATCCCCAATCCAATCATTAATAAGGGGCATGTGATCTTTAGGATAGGTGTAGCCAAATTAATCAGATCCTTGAGGCTAAAAGGAACTCTGCCTTCTCCGGAGAACAAGTCAGGGAACAAAGAAATAAAGTTGTATTAGGAAGAAAGGAGGGGAAAAGACTTTTGGGGAGGAGGCATCTGCACTGCCTGATACAAGCACCTTCCAGGCGAAGGTGGATGAAAGCTACATCCTGTAGGTTGAAAATGGATAGTCATTCATTCACATTGAAGTGCCAAGCAGTGAATTTTGTACTGAGGACTTTTGCACTGAGAACAGTGGTTCTCAGACGAGTGTGCATCAGAATCACCTGAAGAGCTTGTTAAAGGAGATTGCTGATATAAAAAATATGCTAACCAAGCCTCCTGCTTACATGGAGTTTTCTTGTGATAAAGATGTGGGAGAAGATTGTGAAGAGTCTGAATGTCAAACAATGAAGTTTAGATTTATTTTGCAGACAGTTATAGAAAGCTTGTGAGCAGGGACTAACAAAATTATAACTAGTTCTAGGAATATGCTTCCTGTGGCAGGAGACTGGATGCAGTGGAGGGAAATAATGATGTTGAAAGAGGATGAAGTTTCAAGCCAAAGAAATGGCAGGAGTAATGGAGCAGGGGATACAATGAACAAATCAGAAAGTAGTTGAAGGGATTTCATTTAGTATTTCATCAAATACTGGCTGCATTCCCTCTGTGCCAGGCATTGAAATACTGCAAGACAGACAAGAGATTTATCTTCCTAGTAAAAGAAGAGAGACAATAGACTGGGCATGGTGGCTCAAGCCTGTAATCCCAGCACTTTGGGAGGCCAAGGAGGGTGGATCATCTGAGGTCGGGATTTCAAGAGCAGCCTGTCCAACATGGCAAAACCCTGTCTCTATTAAAAATACAAAAATTAGCTGAGCATAGTGGTGCAGGCCTGTAGTTCCAGCTACTTGGGAGGCTGAGGCAGAAGAATCGGATAATTGCTTGAACCCAGGGAGGTGAAGGTTGCAGTGAGCTGAGATCACACCACTGCACTCCAGCCTGGGACACAGAGGGAAATTACATCTCAAAGAAAAAAAAAAAGAAGGAGAAGAATATATAGGTCGGTTTCACTCAGTAAATAGTAACAAAATAAACTTATTCCTGTTCAGTGTATTATTTGGTATTATGTCTGTGATTCCTCTCCATCTTTAAATTTGGGATCTCTAGATCTCAGACCCTGAAATCCCAGACTTCTGGTTGTTGACAGGAATCCAGGGAGCCCTAGGAGTTCCTTGAGTTTCCGAGCATGAGCCTTAGAAAATGTCTATGTTCATATGTCTATTTTCAACAGATTCTCAAAGGAGTTTTTGATCCATCTATTACTAAGAACTACTCTTGGTTTTTTTTGTTGTTGTTTTGTTTTGTTTTGTTTGATACAGAGTTTCGCTCTCATTGCCCAGGCTGGAGTGCAATGGCAAGATCTTGACTCACCACAACCTCCACCTCCTGGGTTCAAGCGATTTTCCTGCCTCACCCTCCTGAGTAGCTGGGATTACAGGCATGCACCACCATACCCAACTAGTTTTTTTATTTTTAGTAGAGACAGGGTTTCTCCATGTTGGTCAGGCTGGTATCGAACTCCCGACAACCTCAGGCGATCCCCTGCCTCACCCTCCCAAAGTGCTGGGATTACAGGTGAGAGCCATCGTGCGTGGCAGAACCACTCTTTAAGGAAGTCAGCCCACTAAATATATAGGTTACCACTGCTGAAGACATATAGACTATCTAGTCTACCCATTGATCTCTTAACTTTTCTTTTTTTTTTTTTTTTTTTGGATAGAGTCTCTCTGACCCGGACCTGAAGTTGCTGGAACTACAAGCCTGTGTCAGCATGCCTGGCTAATTTTTGTATTTTTATTAGAGATGAGGTTTCTCCACGCTGGCCAGGAGGGTCTCAAACTCCTGACCTCAAGTGATCCACAAACTTCGGCCTCCCTAATTGCTGGGATTACAGGCATGAGCCATGTGCCCTGCCTGATCTCTAACTTGTAATTAGCCCCAGTGTTCTGTCTATAATGGAACACAACAGAGGTGATACCAAGTCGACAGGCTCATTTGGCATCAGCTTTTCTGCAAAGAGCTTTTAGGTCAATGGAAGGACATTCCACAATGAAACAAAACTGAATTTTGTGTGATAAAATTATGCTGCTTACAAAGAGACTTAACAATAAATAAGCTTAAAGACAGGTATTTTTGTTTCATGGAACAAATCCATTGTGATTAGTCCAGCTTTGTGAAGCAGCTCTGCTCCTTGTGATCAATCAGGAAATTTCGTTCCTTCCAAGTCAACGTTCTATCATCTCCTAGGGCCTAATGGTCTCTGCTTGCTCAAAACAAAATCAATACCATTATAGCTGGGGAAGAAGGTAACATGAAAGTTTCAAAGCCCAGACCTGGTAGTAACTTTTCTGTGTCTCACCTGTGTTAGAAATAATGTAGCCACATGCTTACATCTGCTCCCAGAAAGACCGGGAAATGTTGCCTCTTGCTAGACAGCCACCTGTCCAGCTTTCTTTTTATTATGATAAAGTGAAAAAAACTTTATTGGAAAAATGAGGGTTTATGCAATATTCTCCACAAACTAAAATCCATTTTGAGGACAGTGAATAATAGTGTCATACTGATAGTCCTGAGATTGTAATTTTACAGTGATTAAGAACAAGGACTGGAGTAACCCACTAGAGAATGGCATACTTATTTTTGTGTCATTTCCTGAGGTGTAGAGGGAAAGAAGGTGGGAATTTAATCATGATAACCTCGGTTTTAAATGCCCATTCATGCAACCACAGTGGCCTGATCTATGATTTAAGGTAAAATGACTTGTGTTAATAATAAAGTCTAAAACTATTTAAGATAAAAGGCCAACAACAACAACAAAAACTCGATCAACATACCTTTAAATTGGCCGCGGGTACATTAATAAAAAGTCCTTTTAAATTCAACAATAGAAAATCAGTAGCTCCGGATGGAAGGCAGCTCAGAGGAACACAGCCAAACAAGTTGGCCTCTCCCCATTCCACTGAAAAATGTTGAGAATCCTATATACTTTCATGGTTGTTTCTCCCACGGTAATTACTACTTTCTTCTTTAAAGATTGTATTTGCCAGTTAAGTGCCTCCCACACACCTCCTACCCCCCTATACCCATAACCATGTGAACGCCATTTTGTCTTCCTTTCATATAACAATGCCTTGGTAGGAACTAGTACCTACCTCCATTTTTTTCCCTATTCTTCACAGCAGAATCAGCCTTTACCACTTGCTTTCTGTGATACAGGTTTTGTTACCTTGTTTCTCCAACAGCTACAGTCTTTGCTACTTTCTTTCTCTGATAGCCATGCAGAATGCTAGCGGTAGTTTGCCATCAGTCTCCTTACAGTAATACAGAAAACACAGGCCATGCGTGGTGGCTCACGCTTGTAATCCCAGCACTTTCGGAGGCCGAGGAGGGGCAATCTCTTTGAGCTTGAATTCAAGACGAGCCTGGGCAACATGGCGAAAATCCATCGCTACAAAAACTACAAAAATTAGCGGGTGTTGGTGGCGCAAGCCTGTTGTCTCAGCTACGCGGAAGGTTGAGGCACAAGAATCCTTTAAACCCGGGAGGCGGAGACTGCAGTTTGCCGAGATCACGCCATTGCACTCCAGCGTGGGAGACAGAGCCAGACTGTCTGAAAATAAATCAAAAAATAAAAGATACACTATCCTCACTAGCCAGTAAGATATGAAGCCAGTAAGATATGAAGTAATAAAACAATTGAACTTGACAACCGAAGCTACTAAACACGTGAAACTACATTAATTTTAAGCAGTGACTACTACTCTTTCTCCTGAGTGGATAGGTGGCCCTGAAAAGGGCCGTTGGTTTTGCGATAGCAAACTGTGGAGCTAAGCTCAGCCGCCGAAGCCATACAGAGTGCGTCCCTGGCGCTTGAGCGCGTACACCACGTCCATGGCTGTGACCGTCTTGCGTTTAGCGTGCTCCGTGTAGGTGACAGCATCGCGGATTACATTTTCCAGAAAAACCTTCAGCACTCCGCGAGTCTCCTCATAGATGAGGCCAGAAATACGCTTGACGCCGCCGCGGCGAGCCAGGCGCCGGATGGCTGGCTTGGTGATTCCTTGGATATTGTCGCGCAACACCTTGCGGTGACGCTTGGCGCCACCCTTACCTAGGCCCTTCCCACCCTTGCCGCGACCAGACATGTCGAAAGCGCAACTGTGAAGCTTGTAACACAATACCTCTGGCACAGCCACGCAGCACTTTTATAACAGTATGACGGACCTGTTTGAAAACCTCATGAGCAGTGGCGGGAACCACAGTCAGTTCCCGCCCTTCTGTGCAATTCTCCCTTGCTCAGAATGGAGGAGACCAGGAGGGGCCTGAGGCAACAAAAGAGTCTCAGTTGGGATTTCATAAATACTCCTAGATATGTATGTGTATGTAGATACACATCATACTTTTAGTCATTAACTGAGCCATCAGTTCATAAACTTTTGACAAAGAAGCCTGACAGCTGTCCCCCACTTTTCCCAGAATATGAAATAATTAGTACACACTCTTTCCCTCACAAGGTGCTGTGTTTTGTTGGGTTTTGTTTGTTTGTTTGTTTTTGCGACAGGGTCTTGCTCTGTTGCCCAGGAGGGAGTGCAGTGGCACGATCTAGGCTCACTGCAACCTCTGCCTCCCAGGTTTAAGCATTCTCCTGCCTCAGCCTCCTGAGTAGCTGGGGTTACAGGCGCCCGCCACCATGCCCAGCTAATTTTGGTATTTTGTTAGAAGAGACGGGGTTTCACCATATTGGTCAGGATGGTCTGGAACTTCTGAACTTGTGATACGCCTGCCTCGGCCTCCCAAAGTGCTGGGATTACAGGTGTGAGCCACGCGCCGGGCCACAAGGTGCTTTCAAAGTATTTTAAGCAAATCATATGTTTATTGTCTCTGATATTATTTTTTATCGATTTATGCATTCCTAGTTAACCAAGCAGGGCTCTTCAGCCTGCAGGCTAGATAGTGCTACTGAGGGAACTAAAAGCATATGAAAGTTACACATTTAGAGGTCAAATTAGGATAAGATCACTTAGGGCCCGTTGAAGACATGAATATGTACATCCCCAAAACAATTAGAACCTTGTTGGGCTGAAATTTATGAAAATTTATGATTTGATTGTATGCTTTGGTTGTGCCTTTAATCACAGGACAGATTGTAGCCAGCACTGTATCATTCACCACATTCTATTACCCCAACAAATTGGCATCATAGTATCCAGTCAAACTATCATAGAGACAGCCTGCTCCACATACATGCTGTGGGGGTGACCCTGGGCAAGCTATACAAAGTTTCCTTGTTTTAAATGTACTTTAAAATTCTAACTTGTAATTATTTGTTAAGTTGGAACGAGATAATCCTATCAAAATGCTTAAAATAATGTCTAGATTCCAAATAAGCAATCATTAAACATTAATTATGGTATATTACAATATTGTGGGTGTTCTCAATTCCTATCCTTAAGGTTCACCCTTCGAAAGGGATGAGACAGAGTTTTCTAATTTGCTAAAATCTGATTTTGAGAACTCCTCAAAATAATAAATAATGAAAAACTTAACTCATTGTTAATCCCCATAAAACGTTCCAGGTCCTTTGGGTGGAATATTTGGTTTTTCCTCCATGACTTGTGAGGAGAACCAGGTTTATCACAGTTGTTTGCTGTTTGATGAATTTATGATACATGGAAAAAGATTGCAGAGTAAAGTTCTTAGCCTGGGATACACAGAAAGGCTTCGGGGGATCTGAGAATAAGTACAGGAAAAAAAAAAAATCAAATTTTTTTTTTTCTTATTACTATTCTCCAACAGAAAGTTAGCATTTTCTCTATGTATGAACTCAGGCAACAAACAGTATAATTGGCAGTACAAGTGCTTTTATTTGTATCACATTACCATTGCCAATATCTCAAAATTGCATTTAAAAATCTCAATCCTAAAGCCGGGCGCAGTGGCTCACGCCTGTAATCCCAGCACTTTGGGAGGCTGAGGCAGGAGGATCACAAGGTCAGGAGATCGAGACCATCCTGGCTAACACAGTGAAACCTCGTCTCTACTAAAAATACAAAAAAATTAGCTGGTCATGGTGGCGGGCACCTATAGTCCCAGCTACTTGGGAGGCTGAGGCAGGAGAATGGCATGAACCCAGGAGGCGCGGAGCTTGCAGTGAGCCAAGATGGTGCCACTGTACTCCAGCCTAGGCGACAGAGCAAGATTCCATCTCAAAAAAACAAAAAAAAAACTAAATCCTTCCAATCTATAATAAGTCTTAGTCACATGGACAGATTATTATTTAATGTATTAATTTAAAAAGCACCTATGCCAGGGCATGGCTTATGCCTGTAAATCCCAGCTCTTTGAAAGGCCCAGATGGGAGGATCACTTGAGCCCAGCAGTTCAAGACCAGTCTAGCCAACATGGCAATACCCTGTGTCTACTAAAAATGCAAACATTTATCAGGCATATTGGCACACAGTTACTTGGGTGGCTAATCCCTTGAACCTGAGAAGCAGAGACTGCACTGAGCCAAGATTGTACCATTGCACTCCAGCCCAGGCAACAGAGTGAGACTCTGTCTCAAAATCAGTAAGTAAATAAAATAAAAAATTTAAAAGCACATATGTTAATATTTCACCAATTTGGGCCGGGCGCGGTGGCTCAAGCCTGTAATCCCAGCACTTTGGGAGGCCGAGACGGGCGGATCACGAGGTCAGGAGATCGAGACCATCCTGGCTAACACGGTGAAACCCCGTTTCTACTAAAAAATACAAAAAAAAAACTAGCCGGGCGAGGCGGCGGGCGCCTGTAGTCCCAGCCACTTGGGAGGCTGAGGCAGGAGAATGGCGGGAACCCGGGAGGCGGAGCTTGCAGTGAGCTGAGATCCGGCCACTGCACTCCAGCCTGGGCGACAGAGCAAGACTCCGTCTCAAAAAAAAAAAAAAAAAAAAAAATATTTCACCAATTTGGATTTTTTATAATTTGATAATGGCATATTAATATAATTGTTTTATTTTGTATTCCTATATATTATCTAATGCATTTAAAACCATTATTCTAGGCGGGGCACAGTGGCTCATGCCTGTAATCCCAGCACTTTGGGAAGCCAAGGTGGGTGGATCACCTAAGGACAAGCATTCGAGACCAGCCTGACCAACATAGTGAAACCCCACCTCTACTAAAAATACAAAAATTAGCTGGGCATGGTGGCATGCTCTTGTAATCCCAGCTACATGGGAGGCTGAGGCACAAGAATCACTTGAACCCAGGAAGCAGAGTTTGCAGTAAGCCAATATTATAGCACTGCACTCCAGCCTGGGCAAGAGTTAGATTCCATCTCAATAAATAAATAAATAAATAAATAAATAAAATAAAATGCTTCTTAGAAGGAGAGGCATAGTGTGGGCCACTCAGAGCTAAATGGTGAAAACTTGAACAAGTTACCTATTTCATAATTGATCTGCATCTTCAATGGTGTATAATGCCTCACCCAGTTATTCAATTTAAAATGAAAAACAAGAGTCAAGCACTACTATGTCAACAATACTGCACAGGGCATACTGCTGCAGAAAACAAGCATTTGGGGAGTAGCCACAAAGGCATAATAAAGAAATGGAAAGTTAAGGACAGTTGAATTATGTTCTGGTTTGACACAACTCCCTAGATGTATTTCTGCAAGTTTTTTTACGTAAATATTTGTACGCCATACTATAATACCAATCTGTACTTTTAGTTATTTGTAAACTACTAGGAAGATTTAAAAGTGGACAAGTATGCAGTTAATATGAAACAGATTATAATGACCTTCTAAGAAATCAGTGGGGGGGTGGCCTGGTGCCGTGGCTCACGCATGCAGTCGCAGCACTTTGGGAGGCGGAGGCTGGCGGATCACAGGGTCAGGAGTTCAAGATCAGCCTGGCCAATATAGTGAAACCCCATCTCTAGTCTCTACTAAAAATACAAAACTTAGCTGGCATGCACCTGTAGTCCCAGGTCCCAGCTACTCTGGAAGCTGAGGCAGAAGAATTGCTTGAACCTGGGAGATGGAGGTTGCAGTGAGCCGAGATCATGCCACTGCACTCCAGCCTTGGCAACAGAGTGAGATTCTGTCTCAAAAAAAAAAGAAAAGAAAGAAAGAAATCAATGTAAGAATTCAAAACAGAGAGAGAGCTCATCGATTTTGAGAGACGGGGAATGAAAAATATAAACATTTCAAAATACATCATTAGATTAGTTTGAAGTTTAAAATGGTGCAGAAGAGAGAAAAAAGAAGAAAAAAACTGAAAAAAAGATACTCTGAAAGGTAATATAATTAGACCAAGATCACATAGCTCCTAAGGGGCAAAACAAGACTCAAATACATGTCATCATGTTTGCAAATTCCATACTTCTACTAAACCAGAGTTCCAGAGTGTTGATTTAAGGCCATATAAAAGAGTTTGATTGCCATACTAAAGTTATTCTTAAATCTAAAGCTATATGAATCCAGCTTTTTCTCTGTCTTTTTTTTTCTTTGAGACGGAGTTTCACTCTTGTTGCCCAGACTGGAGTGCAATGGCATGTTCTCCGCTCACTGCAACCTCCATCTCCTGGGTACAAGCGATTCTCCTGCCTCAGCCTCCTGAGTAGCTGGGATTACAGGCACACGCCACCATGCCTAGCTAATTTTTGTATTTTTAGTAGAGACGAGGTTTCTCTGTGTTGGTCAGGCTGGCCTCGAACTCCCGACCTCAGGTGATCCACCCACCTCAGCCTCCCAAAGTGCTGGGATTACAGACGTGAGCCACCACGCCCAGACGAATCCAGCTTTTTCTTCATGGCTTGTAAGAATAGAGAAAAACAGTTTTTAAGTGAAGAAAACATAAAGCTACAAGGAGATGGGGCACATAAATTTGAAGCTCATATGAGGAAGATTTCAACCAGAGCAATGAAGAGGATGAATGACAGCAGAAAGGGATGAGAGAAAGGAACCACCCATCAGAAGGCTGTAACAATAGCCAGTCCAAAGAAGAGATAGAAGAGCAAGAATTACAACCATGAAAAGGCAAATAAACAAGGGAAGATGAATTTAGGGAGAATTCACCAAACTTAGTAACAGATTGGATTTGGCAACAAAGGAAAGGGAATAATTGAAGTGTCGGTTAACAAAGCAATAGTGTTGTTGTGAATAGAATATATAGGAATGTCACTTGAAAGGTTGCTTCCTAGATGTGGTTGGATATGTTGAGGGTGTGTTATAGGTAAACAATAAAGCCAATATCCAGCAATCTTAGTTAGACAGAAGCTACTTAGATGAGGATGGTCATACTGAGAGTCTGGTACAGAAGATGAACAAGCGGATATCCAGCAATCATCCAGAAATGCAAATTTGATACTTAGGCAAGAGGACAGGCCTGAAGGGAGAGACTTTGGTTACCTGCAAGAAACTAACTCCCAAACCCATGAAGGCAAATAGGACAGTACCTTAGAGAAGTCCCGCAGTTGGAAGGCTACAAGTCAGTTCTTCCTTTGTTGGTGCTCCAGGAAATCAAATATAATGGGTCAAAGCCATTTTAAGAATAGAAATACATGGGCTCCATAAAAAGTGAATACACACTCAGTAAATGTGATTCATATTTAGCTCGTTTCTCATCTCAACCATTTGATTTTCATTTTTATTAACATTAATTTGTTCATGTCCTAGTTGCATTTGCTACATGAAGTCATTTGTATTTTGATGCGATCAAAAAGTGTGAAACCCTCACCTTTTGGGTTTTGCTCTGTCCCCAGCATTTACTTCCTTCATAGTCTTAGTAAAACATATAAATGTATATGCTCCCCAGATCAACTTATGTTCAAGACATTGAGGAGTGAAGAAAATCAGTTAAATCACTTTCTGCCATCACTCCATTTTCCTCTCATATCGAACATAAGCTGTACTTCATTCACTATAAGCCTATATCGTTGTTTAAACAAGAAATGTAGTACTGAATATGAAACATGGTTGTTCTTTAAATTTCTCTCTCTAGGAAATTTTGTGTGTGTGTGGTGCTTGTGTGTATAATACTTGATCCTGTTACTTGAATATTTTGCAAAAGTTTATCTTCCCCATGTCCCCAAGCATGACAGACCCCTGAACCCAAAGACTCATGAACATTTTAGTAATTAATTTCCCCCAGTAAAAATTAAAAAAAAAATTTTTTTTGACTCATAAACGAGTCAAACTCTCTGTCTTTTATGCCCTTTCCTGGATCTCTCCTGAGTTCAGCTATGCAAACAGTCCCAACATCAGGAGAATCACTGATCATTGTATTTCCCATTTTCCCAAGGAAATGTTGAACATTTATTTGAACCCTCCCAAATTAACTAAATATCCAAATAGTAACAAGAAGCTATCATAAAACATTTTCAGCCCTAACTAATTTTATCAGAAAGAGCTGTTGTTCTAAGTATCCGTACTGCTGTTCTTCTGGAGAAATTCAAAAAGAACCTGTTATTTCTCTTCTCATATAAAACAGATTTCCTGGTTAAATCTCAATGAAAATCAAGTAGTTGTTCACTGTATGATAGGCCAAAAATGTGTAGGCTATTATGAGACAGCAAGCAATTGAAGACACGAATGGAAGAGTTTATATTTTAAATGAAAATCAAGTTGTCCCTCTGAACTGTGAATCTCTGAAAGCTGGAGTGTTTGATAAAGGCCGAGGCTGCCTTAATAAAAACTAGAGAAAGAAAATGTAAAGATCATAAAGGCTTAGCCGTTCTGGTTCATTGTAGAATAGAATTGGTGTGATTTCTCCTCAGGAAATTTAAACTATTTTGCTTTTCTGAATTTCAACAAACAACTCAGAAACAGGGTTGAGACTAGGTTGCTGCCAAGCTGAAAGACTGAGCTGGGAACCAATCAGCGCGCAGCGTGTCTATGTGTGACATAACACGTAATCATAGATACACTCGCAGCCTGATTTTTTTTTTTTTTTTTAACTATTAGATATCCAAACCTACAATCAAGTCCGAAACTTTACATGCCGTGACTCCTGGTGTATCTCCCAAGTCAAAGACTTAAGTAAAGAAAAAGGTTTGCGAGTCCGAAGATGCAGTGAAGCGCAAGACATCCAGGCTCCTTCGGTACCTGAGTTCACTAATGACCTAGCAGCCTGTCTGCTGCCGTGCTCAAGGTGTTGGCGGCTATGTTAAGTAGAGCGGCCGCATTAAGCCGGAGCTTGCCGGTCGCGGTGTAATCTCAGCATTTTGGGAGGCCAATACGGGAGAATCTCTTAAGCTAAGGAGTTGTTTTTGGTGGTTTTGTTGGTGTTTGGGTTTTTTTTTTTTTTTTTTTTTTTTTTTTTTTGACGGAGCCTAGCTCTGCTGCCCAAGCTGGAGTACAGTGGGGCCATCTCGGTTCACTGCAACTTCCGCCTCCCGGGTTCAAGTCCTTCTCCCGCCTCAGCCTTCCATGTAGCTGAGACTGCAGGCGTGTGCCACCACACCTGGCTAATTTTTGTATTCTCAGTAGAGATGAAGTTTCAATGTGTTGGGCACGCTGGTCTCGAACTCTTGACATCACGTTATCCGCCCGCCTTGGCATCCCAAAGTGCTGTGATTACAAGACTGAGCCACCTCGCCTGGCCAAGCTGAGGAGTTTTGAGATCAGCCTGGGTAACATAGTGAGACCTCGTTGTAAAAATAAATACAAATTTTAAAAAATCATTTGAATAAGGTTAGGCCTTGAAAACAAACGAGGGCATCTTCGTGCTAAGAAGAGCAGCGCCTCGGATTCGTCCCCGCTAAACAAGGCGATCTTAGGAAAATCAAGACCGAGGCCAGGAAAGCCGCTGCAGTCATGCCCAAGACAGCTGTCCCGGCAGCCGAAAGGCCCAAGAAAGCTTGGGGCGCCCTTATTCCGAAGAAAAGTACTAAGCAGACCCCAAAGAAGGCTTTTGCGGATGGAGGCTGCTGGAGGAAAAGGTTGGTTGGTCAAAGGTGGCCAAGAAAGTTCCCAAGCCGGAGGTACCCAAGCCCCAGAAAGCGGCCCCCCAAAAACAGAAATTAAAAACTAGAGTACCTTAAAGGCTGTTTTAATAACTGCCTAATTATTAAATTTTTTACACCAATTCCGTGAAGGGAGGAGAGAGGGATAGAGGTAAGAATGCTTACTTACCTTGACTGAACAGAGATTCCAGTTTACGGACAGCAGCAGTACACAGCAACTTTTATAGAAAAGGTGATTGGCTCTGAAAAGAGCCTTTGGGTTTCGGTTAGCACACATTCACAAAAAAATTTACGCCCTCTCCCCACGAATGCGGCGAGCAAGCTGGATGTCCTTGGGCATGATAGTCACTCGCTTGGCGTGAATGGCGCATAGGTTGGTGTCCTCAAAGAGCCCCACCAGGTAGGCCTCGCAGGCCTCCTGCAGCGCCATCACCGCCGAGCTCTGGAAGCGCAGATCGGTCTTGAAATCCTGCGCGATCTCACGGACCAGACGCTGGAATGGCAGTTTGCGAATAAGTAACTCGGTCGACTTCTGGTAGCGGCGGATCTCCCGCAGAGCCACGGTGCCGGGCCGGTAGCGGTGGGGCTTCTTCACGCCGCCGGTGGCCGGAGCGCTCTTTCTAGCAGCCTTGGTGGCCAACTGCTTGCGTGGGGCCTTCCCACCCGTGGACTTGCGAGCTGTCTGCTTGGTACGAGCCATTGCCAACTTCTGAACCCCGCTAAATGACGAAAAACCGAAAGCCTAGGCTTTTCTACCCGTATATATAAAGGCAGCCCTGTTCTGATTGGACCAGGCAGCCTTTCCCCTGCAGCTCCATTGGTGGAGACCTCCACTCCCTGACAGAACATCTCCTGCATGTAGACCAAATATTAAAACTTTCCTCCGTCCGTCTCCTTTAACTGCTGGTGTTTTCAACCCTTTCCCCTCTGTGCCATTTTTCTGGCTTTTTTAAAAAACGTACTTTGATTTTCCTCTGCAAAATTTTATCTAGCTACTAGGATAACGTGTCTTACTTAATTTTTAAAAAAACGTTGGCGCCTGAAACTGGCTTTGATCAACGTTTTGAAAAAACGCGCGCTAGTTGTGATTGGTCAAGTGATTTCTTTTTACCCTCAAGTTTAGAAAGGCTAATTTTATATCTTGATTTGTCTATTTAAATTTGGAGATATTTTCAATAATTTGTTCCAAGTACACCATGACTATTAATTTGAAACCTGATACCAAGCAACATGAACACATATTTAACTACAATAGGACATCCTCACATGAAAGCACTCTCATCTTTTACAAGTTCAACTGGTATTTGTGTAATCTGCTGTAAAGAAAAGAAATAGCCAAATTTATAAATGGCACAAAAAGACCAGTGTGCCCTTGTAGTCATGCTGAACACTGTGCAAAGAAAAGCTCCACCTAAGGGCCATCTGGCTCCAGGGGATGTAGGTTTATATTCCTATTTATAATTAATGAGAGTTAGCTCAGTAGAGTGGAAAGTGGCTTGCAAAAAGAAAAAACAGACCTCAAAAATCCTTACAAATTGCAGGTAATTTCGTATCATTAAGATGCATACAAAAGATAATAAAAGGTTGTTTCTGGTTCTGTTGCTTTAAGTCACTACATTCGTATGTAAATGTAAACACTGACGAACATTAACCTCTCCTGTATTTCTCACGCCTTTTAACAGCTTTGCAATCGTAAGGGGCTGCTGCATTGATCGATTTAAATTACCTGTGACATATACTCTCTCTGCATTTTAATTAGTTTGCCTTTTTTTTTTTTTTTTTTTTTTGAGACAGAGTATCTCTCTGTCGCCCAAACTGGAGTGCAGTGACCCGATCTCGGCTCACTGCAACCTCAGCCTCAGGAGTTCAAGCTTTTCTCCTGCTTCAACCTCCTTAGTAGCTAACATTACAGGCGCGCGCCACCACGCCCGGCTAATTTTTGCATTTTTAGTAGAGACGGGGTTTCACCATGTTGGTCAGGCTGGTCTGGAACTCCTGACTTTGTGATCCGCCAGCCTCGGCCTTACAAAGTCCTGGGATTACACGCGTGAGCCACCGCGCCCTGCCGATTTGCTTAACTATTTTTATGGCGACTTTAAAATGGAAGGTTAGTTTCACGTTGCACAGTCTAAGGACACCAACTTATAGGTAGAAGAATTACTAAAGAAAACTGCAAAATAGCTGACATGGAAAAAAATATGAGCCCTTTTAATGAATACATGGGTGGCTCTGAAAAGAGCCTTTGGTTAAGATTGCCTCCGTAAAGTCAATATACAAATTCTCGTTTTACTTGCCCTTGGCCTTGTGGTGGCTCTCAGTCTTCTTGGGGAGCAATACAGCCTGGATGTTGGGCAGGACACCGCCCTGAGCAATTGTGACTTTACCCAGCAGCTTGTTTAGCTCCTCGTCGTTGCGGATGGCCAGCTGCAGGTGTCGGGGGATAATGCGGGTCTTCTTGTTGTCGCGGGCCGCATTGCCCGCCAGCTCCAAGATCTCGGCAGTCAGGTACTCCAGCACCGCCGCCAGATACACCGGCGCGCCGGCCCCAACTCGCTCGGAGTAGTTGCCCTTGCGGAGCAAGCGGTGCACTCGGCCCACAGGGAACTGGAGCCCGGCCCGAGAAGATCGGGTCTTAGCCTTGGCTCGAGCCTTTCCGCCTTGCTTGCCACGTCCGGACATTTTGATATCTTAAAATAGATGTTGAGCAACGCAGTGAAAAATTTAAAACTGAATTTTGTTAGCAAGTGAGAAACTATTATACTTGGAGGCCGAATTGTAAATAACGCTATTTGATTGGCTAGAACAACCTACCAATTACAAAGAATCGCGAGAATCGCCTAATTTGCATACGACGGGGCACACAGAGACAATTTATCCAATCAATATGTAAGTTTTCAAACGCCAGTTTAGGACACCAGCTCTAGACATATTACGAGCTGCAGAGTGAGGATACTTGTCATTTTTCTTTAGGTTGTGGACGAGGTGTTTCTTTAACATGCCTGAACCTGCTAAGTCTGCTCCTGCCCCAAAGAAGGGCTCCAAAAAGGCGGTGACCAAGGCGCAGAAGAAGGATGGCAAGAAGCGCAAGCGTAGTCGCAAGGAGAGTTATTCCGTTTACGTGTACAAGGTGCTAAAGCAGGTCCACCCTGACACTGGCATCTCATCGAAAGCCATGGGTATCATGAACTCCTTCGTCAACGATATCTTCGAGCGCATTGCGGGGGAGGCTTCCCGCCTGGCGCATTACAACAAGCGCTCCACCATCACCTCCAGGGAGATCCAGACGGCCGTGCGCCTGCTGCTGCCCGGGGAACTGGCCAAGCATGCCGTGTCCGAGGGCACCAAGGCTGTCACCAAGTACACCAGCTCTAAGTAATTCTAACGTCTTCATACCCAATCCCAAAGGCTCTTTTAAGAGCCACCCACTTTTTCAGCTATAGAGTTGTAATTACCTGCATATTTTCTGTGTTTACCAACAGATTTGGTTTTATCTTGATTTGAGGGGTTTGCTGCTGTGTAGGTCTAGAGCACAGTTCTTTTGACTGCTTTAAGGCAAAATGCTGTACTTAATCTTAAGTTAGTGGTAGCATATTTGTTTTACCCAAAGTGCTGGTTACAAGGCTAGCCCATTGTGCTGATGTGCACATTTTTCTTATGTTGTGCTGTGATGTGTCCCTTGTCAAACTGGTTTCATAAGCAAAGAACTTTTGAAATTAAGTAATATTTCTTTTGCTACTGACAGTGTGGGGAAAAAGAATGTCTTCCTTAATTCCGGTTTAGTCATAACAGCATTGGCAAGTTTGCCTGGTTAAAATAATATAATCAAATTCTTCAAAATATAAGGAAAGCAAGACAAGCCATGTGCATGAAAACTGAAAAATGTGAACACCGGTGCCTGGATGCAGCACTAATAATCAAAATTGTTCTTTGTTTAAAGAAAAGTTTGGCTACTGGCAAAATAACATTTGGGAGTAATAACTGGAAGTCCAAGAGAGAAACACCCTTAACCCTAAAATATTTTGTTGTCACTTCCTCAAAGTTATTTTTTACTTTTTTTCCTTCAAGGTTGACTTCATATATGTTCATTTTATTCTAATAGGCAAAAATTGTGATTTTTAAATGAAAAAATAATTTATGTCATTCTACTTACAAATACAATTTTTCTATTCTATATACTCACATATAAAGATACTGAAGTTGTAGTGTATTGCTTGTAATTACAAACCTTACTTAAGATCATAAATTGTTATGAATGGCATCCATTGTAGAATACTTAGAATTTTTACAAAATATTTTAGTATTTTAAAAATATTTAAAATATTTTATACAAAATATTCTTAGAATTTCAACCCAGTTAAGAAAAAAGGAATAGTATTCTATATTACTTTCTTTTCTTTTTTTTTTTTTGTTACGAAGTTTCACTATTATCGCTCAGACTAGAGTTCAATGGCACGATCTTGGCTCACTGCACCCTCCGCCTCCTGGGTTCAAGTGATTCTCCTGTTTCAGCCTCCCAAGTAGCTAGGACAAGAGGCAGCTGCCACCACACCCGGCTAATTTTTATATTTTTAGTACACACGGCCTTTCTCCGTGTTAGCCAAGCTGGTTTCGAACTCCTGACCTCAGGTGATCCACCCTCCTCAGACACCCAAAATGCTGGGATTATAGGTGTGAGCCACTGCACCCGTCCCACAATTTTTTTTCAACTTCCCACTCCCTGTCTGGCACATAAATGGACACAGAACACCGCACTTACAAAGCATATATAAACATTCAAATAAACAAACCCCAACTGAAAATATGAAAACAACAAGAAAATCCTAGAAAAATGAAAGCTAAAAATACTAAATAGCTTCATGTGCAAATTTACATTGGTATAGCAGTCGATTTTTGCTTTCTGTAGTTCCATAAGTAAATATCTAAACTAAGGTGTACATCAGCTTGAGGGGAATACAACTTTCTGAAATTATATGCAAAAATGTGGTCATATGTGTTTCTCCTTCCCAGAACAAATTATATAGCTTTCTATCAGATTCTAAAAATATTGTGATCCACTGTGCTAAGCAGAATAAGGCTACCCCAGTGATGACCACATCCTAATCCCTGGAGTCTGCAAATTCCTGCAGTCTTTGTTACATTACGTGACAAAGGGCAACTAAGGTTTATGTGGAATTAAGGCTACTAAATTGGCTGACCTTAAGGAGATTATCCTGCATGTTATGAGTTAACCCAATACAATTACAAAGATTCTTAAAAGTGGAAGAGGGAATTGGAATAGAGAACTAGAGATATGGCAGCATGAGAACGATTTGGCCATAAATTTCCAGCTTTGAAAGTGAAAGAAAAGGACCATGATCCAAGGAGAGAGTGGCATCTACAGGGTAAAAAGGCAAGGGAAAAGATACAGGCTCTTTATTTCTTTAGTTAATATCAAGTCAACACCTTGACTCTTTTGCTCAGTAAGATCTGACTGAGCCCCAATTTTAAAAACTATATAATTACAAATTTGTATTTTTTAATCATAAAATGTGATAATTTTTCAAACCAGCAATAGGAAACCAGTGCAACTATACAAGTTTAAGAATTGAGTAATGTACCAGCCCTGGCCCGAGACCCCACAATCGCCGAGATGTTGATGCCTAAGAAGAACCAGATTGCCATTTATGAACTCCTTTTTAAGCAGGGAGTCATGGTGACCAAGAAGGATGTCCATATGCTTAAGCACCTAGAAATGGCAGACAAGAATGTGCCCAACCTTTGTGCCATGAAGGCCATGCAGTCTCTCGAGTCTCAAGGCTACTTGAAGGAACAGTTTGCCTGGAGACATTTCTACTGGTACCTTACCAATGAGAGCATCCAGTATCTCCATAATTACCTTCATCTGCCCCCAGAGATTGTGCCTGCCACTGAAGGCCGCAGTCATCCAGAGTCCAGAGCCTGGCAGCCCTCGGCCTAAAGGTCTGGATGGAGGGTGAGCAACCTGCAAGACTCACAATAGGAGAACCCGACAGCGATACCTACAGACGGAGTGCTGTGTCCCCTGGTGCTGACAAGAAAGCCAAGGCTGGGGCTGGATCAGCAACCGAATTCCAGTTTAGAGGCAGATTTGGTCATGGACGTGGTCAGCCACCTCAGCAAAACTGGAGAGGATTATTTTGCATTGAATAAACTTACAGCCAAAAAAACTCAAAAAAAAAAAAACCTCAATTCAGTAACATATTAACTAATGTTCTATTAAATTACAATTTTATACATTTAAATACAAATATGTAAATACTATTACAATTATTATAGAAGTATGTAAATTCTTCCTAAATATCACAGGCTCACAGAATTTTGATATTGGTGGGATTTTAACAGCAGCAATTTACAGTTCCTTTTTGTTTAGTCTCTACATATTTGATTTCTTTTCACAGTAGAAATCCTAACATTTGTATGGAAAGGAGGAAAATTTGATTATTTTTAGGTTTTATGGCCAGCTTTGGGGCTAGCTTTGGTTTATATGTTCCATCTTGGGGAGGAAAGAGTCTAGTTCCTATAGCTAGCTTCCCGGGAGAATGGGAGGGAGAGAGAGGAATGTAGGAGGAGAAAAACTTACTGCTGAGGCCGTCATTTTGGGAGTTTTCTGACTCCCAACACCACCTTTTATTTTAAAAGTCTGTAGGAAGTCGCCTATTTAATAGCTTGGCCCACTACACGTTGCCAATTCTCTTGTGATAAAGGCTGCTACCAGAATCAAAGAGAAAAGAAAACTAACAATAGAGAACTAAACATTAATACACCAGTGGGTTTTTAGGTTTAGATGTGCGAGTTAGCTAGTTGTTTAAATGAGAATTATAAATTTTAATAAACAGGGAAGAAAGAAAAGCCAAAATTGTAACACGGGCCTCCACAATGAGGACTAGAATTAATGGGATCACTAATTTTCTTTCTTTTTTTTTTTTTCTTTTCTTTGAGACGGAGTTTCACTCTTGTTGCCCAGGCTGGAGTGCAATGCTGTGATCTCAGCTCACCACAACCTCTGCCTCCTGGGTTCAAACAATTCTCCTACCTCAGCCTCCTAAGTAGTTGGGATTACAGGCATGCGCCACCATGCCCGGCTAATTTTGTGTTCTTAGTGGAGACGGGGTTTCTCCATGTTAAAGACTGGTATTGAACTCCTAACCTCAGGTGATCCGCCCTCCTCAGCCTCCCAAAGTGCTCGGATTACAGTCGTGAGCCACAGCGCCCGACGGATCACTAATTATCCATATTTTTCTCTTCGGGAAGAAAACCCTTTTGGTCAGATTTCCCTTAGCTTGGTGCTGGAGAGGGTGAGATCTTGCAGTTTTCAAACACTTCCTAAGGGGGTTCGGTCCCCAAGAGAGCAAGCAGCAGAAATGTCAGAGGCACCATGCCTGTGGGAACAAAGCTGAACTCCTCAAGGAAGGAGATTGCTACAGTTCGTCTTGTGAGCCGAAGCTCCTATTCAATCGTTCTAGAGCATCCAAGCAATAAATGATATTAACCTAAAAATGTTAATATATTTAATCTCATTTAGTTGTTAAAATAGGCCTAAATTTCCTCTTTGGGGACGTAAGACTTGCAGAGACGCCTCCATGGACAGCGCACTCTTCCGGCGGGAACTGGTGTCCTTGGTGACGTCATCCGGGTCTGAGCTGTGAGGGGTGGGGCCAGCAGGCAGTACCAAAATTCCCGTATGTGCGTTTTCAGTCTTCAATTAGGTCCGAATTCCCAGCATATAAGGGTACTACCGTCGCTCGTCTTCCAGATTTCTCCAGTTTGTCTTTCAGACTGGTTCGCAATGTCTGGTCGTGGCAAAGGCGGAAAAGGCTTGGGTAAAGGGGGCGCTAAGCGTCACCGCAAAGTCTTGCGAGATAACATCCAGGGTATTACCAAACCTGCCATCCGGCGTCTTGCTCGTCGCGGCGGTGTCAAGCGCATTTCTGGACTCATCTATGAGGAGACTCGCGGGGTGCTGAAGGTGTTTCTGGAGAACGTGATCCGTGACGCTGTTACTTACACGGAGCACGCCAAGCGCAAGACCGTAACAGCGATGGATGTGGTCTACGCTCTCAAACGACAGGGACGCACTCTTTACGGCTTCGGCGGCTAAGGCTCTTGCTTGAACGACTCAACATCTCAACTATCCCAAATTAAAGGCCCTTTTCAGGGCCGCCCACACTTTTCCTTAAAAGAGCTAATGACTTGCTAACCGCTTAGTCACTTCATAAGTCATTGTTCCTATCCACAGGTACGTATGTCTTTCGCGGTTTTTTTTTTTTTTGTTCCAAATTATATTTGGTTTCAGCATACGATTTTTAAAGCTACGATCCTTTTGCATTTAGAATTGCTATATTAGGCATAGCCTTTTCAGGAGGTATAGTAGGGGCTTAGGTTGCACCGAAAAGGTCAGAGTGGTGGTGTCTCATCTGTTTGTCTTACCGCTTTTTTTTTTTTTTTTAAATACTTAAAACTGCATGGTTTTTCACGTAAGTAGAAAAACTGCCAAGAGTGCGTAACCGCTCAAAATGGCGGACAGCGAGGAACAAAGCCAGTGCCTGGCAACGGGCGGATACGCAAATTAGCATAACGAATCTTCTGGGCGGTAATGTGGGCCTTAAATCCTGGCGGCTTGTTTTCTGTTAACGACCGAGTTTCTGGTGTGTAGAGGCCCCTGGGGTAGATCAGCTCACGCGAGGAGAGGTTGCAAGTATGCATTTCGGAATATTAATGAAGCCAGCCCAGTTGTCCCTTAGAAGTTCTAATATCTGCTGTTTTTTGAATAAAGAAATTTGACCCTTTAATCCTACCCTAAAGCTTGAAATTTAACATTTAACTCACATGAGACAAATCTTAAAGTTTAGGAACTCATGTACCTGCCTCAAGCGAGGAACTGAAACTCACCAGATCACTGCATCCACACCGTGAGACTCCATGTTTCTTAACCATCATGATTGCTTCCTTAGCACTCCCTGATTTCCTGTTTTCTCGCTACATAAACCCCCCCAATTTTGGTCCGGGAGACGGATTTGTGATTTCATCTCCCTTTCTCCTAAGCAGCAGCACGGGATTAAAGCCTTCCCTCCTAGGTCATTGAAATTCTCTGGCGAGCAGCAGGACCTGGACTGAACCCCTGGGATCTCGGTAACAAAAACATTTTTTTAAAAGTAGGTAGAATGTTTATGACAGTTTTTATAGTATACATACTATGCTATAATAGGACATTATACCCCAAATTGTTGAGTATACAGTAAACCCCACATAATCGAGTTGCATGGCTAGCAGAAAAAATGAAGGATTAATCATCTTAGTGTTAATTGCCGTATGATTTCTTTCTTGTAAGCAGAAACTAACTGCTGGAAAGCATTGTAGAAACTAGTTAGAAAATGTTTCAACGGATTCTGATTGACCAGCCAGAAATCCCTTTCCCCTGTTTTGCAGTCCTGCCACAACTCCAATTAGAGGACCAGTCTTACATATATTCGTTATTGATAAGTGGACATAGACCTTAAGCCAGTTTCAGCCAGCTTGTAGAGATTGAACAAATTGTGCCCTACAGTTCATCTTTTAGCATAAAGCTAAATCCCACCTCATTGTAATGCTAAAATCCTCCCCATGGTTCACATGAAATGTATGTTACATGTTTTGCCAAAGTGTAAGTGCCTGACTTCCCTCATGAATAATATTCAAAGAATTTTTCCAAACCTACTTAATCTGTGATGTAGGATTGACTGTAAGGCATGTATATATTCCAGCTCCCCTTCACTGACACAGAGTGCTCACTACATCCTGGGATTCTTCTCCCTCTGAAAATAAAGCCTTCGTTACTTCCTACTTGGATCTCATTGTCTATTGTTCAAAAAAGACATGTACTCATTCCACATTGAAAACATCCCAGTTATGCCCCAGATGTATTGGAGATCTGGTTTGTTTAAAGAAGGATGCCGCCATAACTTCGGTTGTGTCTCCAGTTTTCTTATCTAAAACAGGCTCCTCTCCCCTACTTCCCCATTTTTGGACGTTGATTTTTTGAAGACCAGACTTACGGAATGGTTTTTTTTTTTTTGGATTGGCTTGATTCTTAATCATTTTAGCTTCTGTATTCTCCATGTCCTGTAAAGTACAAGTGACTTCCATACACTTAATTGAAAGGTGAATATACCTGTCAGGAACAGTTTACACATTTAATGTACATAGTAGTACACTACATCAGAAGCACTTAATGTCTGGTTTTATGCAAATTCAAAGTGATAGAAAAATCGCAGGTTTGGGCTGGGCACAGTGGCTCATGCCTCTAATCCCAGCACGTTGTAAGGGCAAGGTGGGCGGATCACCTGAGGTCAGGAGTTCAAAACCAGCCTGGCCGTCATGGTGAAAACCCAACTCTACTAAAAATAAAAAAATTAACCGGGCATGGTGGCAGGCACCTGTAATCCCAGTTAATCAGAAGGCTGAGTTAGGAGAATGGCTGGAGCCTGGGAGGCGGAGGTTGTAGTGAGCCAAGGTGGTTACCACTGCACTCTGGTCTAGGCAACAGAGAAAGACTGCCAAAAAAAAAAAATTGGTGGTTTAGGGTGATAGTTCCACTGAAAGAGATTTTTCTTCTAGCCAACAAGTAATCCGTAGGCTGATACTTTGAAATCAGGAAAATAGTTATTTTGAATGTCATTTTTTAAAAGTGTGACCTTGTGCATATATATGAAAAGCATCATGTTATTGGTACTAAGGCACTGGTTTGAGGAGAAAAAGTTTTATGAGGATGTTAGTGTAACAACAGCGACAAAAAGGAGCACATAGCATGTGCCAAGCATTGTTCTACGCTCTGGGAGTTAAAGCAGTGAATGAGAAAGAACAAAACAATATGTCTGTGTACATAGAATTTATATTTATTGGGTGGTGGTACACACACAAAACAAAACATACTGTGTCAGATGGTGCTGACTGCTATGAAGATCACTGAAGCAGGAAAAGGCATAGCATGTGGTGGGAAGAGGTGATATTTTAAATGATACTGTCTTGGGAAATTTTACTCATAAAATGATAAAGAAAACATTGAGAAAGTGAGGACGCTCCTGGCTGAATAAAAAACCTCTTCCTTCTTTAATCCGGTGTCTGAGGAGTTTTGTCTGTGGCTCGTCCTGCTACAGGAGAATATTCCAAATGGAATACCAAGCAAGAAAGCCTGGAGGTAAAAAGCAAGTATTATGGCTGGAAAAAGGGGCAGAAGTGAGGCAGACATTGGAAGGCAGGACAAGGGACCCCGCCACACTTTACATGCTACGCTGACTACAGCAGCACCCAGCTCTATAACCTTGCAGCCACTGAAGCTTCTGCTCATAAAATCAAGCAATCAGACATCAAAGAAATAGAACACTCTAACCACAAACATCCTGGCCATCAGCATAGGGACTTCCAAAAGACCTTCCCCAAATGAACATGCAATGTAGGGTCTTAGATTATCCTAACCTAAATTTTGCATCATGTTAATGATAAAAATTATACCCCTGCATGAAGATTTAAGATGCCAGTGAGGCCTGAGACACAGGAAAAAACATGACAAGGGACTGCAAAGGTGTTTCCAAAACAGACCACGCCAAACATGCCATGATGTCACCTGGACAAAGCCCAGAAAAGAATAACAAAGTACACTAGCTTGCTTTCAAGGAGCCAGCTGCAAGTATACCTCTGGCTGCCGTCTCCCTTTCTGCTCAAGCCCAAAGCCCTAATAAACTGCCTTGCTCAAGTCCATCTTATATTCTTTGTCGATTTCTATTTTGTGAGGGTCAAGAACCCACTGCTGGTATTGGAGAGGGTGCAAATTAAAAACCAATAAGATCTGCAAGGCAAATGGAGACGAGTCTCTATATGGCCTTGTAGACCAGTATGACTACTGTTTTATTCTGAGTGAGATGGGAGCCACTGCAAGGTTATGAGCAGAGAACTGACATACTCTGATTTATAGACACACACACACATATATATGTATGTATGTGTGTGTGTGTGTGTGTATATATATATATAATTGTTTTTTTTTTTTTTTGGAGACAGAGTCTCATTCTGTCACCCAGGCTGGAGTGTAGTGGCGCAATCTCAGCTCACTGCAACCTCAGCCTCCCAGGTTCAAGTGATTCTCCTGCCTCAGCCTCCCGAGTAGCTGGGACTACAAGCGTGTAGCCACCACATCTGGCTAATATTTTGTATTTTTAGTAGAGATGAGGTTTCACCATGTTAGCCAGGATGGTCTTCATCTCCTGACCTCGTGATTCGCCCGCCTCAGCCTCCCAAAGGGCTGGGACTACAGGCATGAGCCACCACACTGGACCTGATTTATATATATATATATATATTTTTTTTTTTTGGAGACAGAGTCTCGCTCTGTCGCCCAGGCTGGAGTGCAGTGGCGCAATCTCGGCTCACTGCAAGCTCTGCCTCCCGGGTTCACGCCATTCTCCTGCCTCAGCCTCCTGAGTAGCTGGGACTACAGGCGCCCGCCACCGCGCCCGGCTAATTTTTGTATTTTTAGTAGAAACGGGGTTTCACCGTGGTCTCGATCTCCTGACCTTGTGATCCGCCCGCCTCGGCCTCCCAAAGTGCTGGGATTACAGGCGTGAGCCACCGCACCCGGCCTGATTTATATTTTTAAATGAGCTATCTGGATGCCTGATGAAGAATAAAGTGTGATGGGACCAGGGTAGGAGCAAGGAGACCAGTTCAGAGGGTACTACAGTAATGCAGTTGAGATGACAGTGGCTTGGACCAGTGTGTTAGTAGTACAGGCTATGTAAAGTGCTTGGATTCTATATATATTTTGAATTAAGGTTGATAGTTTGTTCTGAGCTACTGAATGTGTACAGTATGAAAAACAGACAAAAATGTATGATGATTCCAATGATTTTAGCCAAAGCAACTGGAATTGGAGGTATCGATTGCTAAAATGTGGAAAAATAAGAAAGGAACAAGTTTTGGAGAGGATTCAAATTCTTATTTTTGTATATCCAGAGAGAATTTAAGATGCCTGTTACATATCTAAGAGAAAGATATGAAAGATATGAAATAGGCAGTTGGCTATAAAAACCTGCAGGTTAGAAAAGAAACATGGGGCCCAGTGCAGTGGCTCACACCTGTAATCCCAGCACTTTGAGAGGCCGAGGCAGGTGGATCACCTGAAGTCAGGAGTTCAAGACCAGCCTGACCAACATGGAGAAACCCCATCTCTACTAGAACTATGAGATTAGCCAGGGTGGTGGCGCATGCCTATAATCCCAGCTACTTGGGAGGCTGAGGCAGGAGAATCGCCTGAACCTGGGAGGCGGAGGTTGTGGTGAGCCGAGATTGTGCCGTTGCATTCCAGCCTGGGCAAAAAGAGTGAAACTCCGTCTCAAAAAAAAAAAAAAGAAAAGAAACATGGAAACATAATTCACAGTCAAAGCATAATTGCCATAAGAGTAAAAAAGCCACAAGATGGGACTAAATCTCTTAAGAAAGAAGGTAGATAATAAAGAGAAAAAGCTTTGGGTCAAAGAAGTAAAGAATGTTTGTTTAGTATTAATGACGTGAATTTCTAAGTTACAGTTTTACAATTTCTCCAGTAATTTTCCTTTTCTCCTATAATTTTCAGAACAAACAATAAATATTATTCCTATTTTACAAATGTGGAAAAATGCCCTTACTCATAAGAGTATGAAATAACATTGGAATCCTCACTCAAATAATCTATTAAAGTTAGAGCCATGGGGAATAACTTTGGAGATCCAGTGATAGATATTCACAGTTTTTACAAAATACACCCACTATCGTCACATATTTGGGCACATTTCAATCCCCTGATTGAATTCTATGTGTTCTCAGGCATCCTGAAGCCTATTTGTGGAAACTGGCTTCAGAGCTCTGTATCTGATGCTGCCTTTTCTCTTCCCTTAGCTCTGCCACTTCTGATCGCTCTGAGAAGATGGACCTGGAGAATGAAAATCTCCATCTGATTCTTTTGAACTGATGTTTCCTTGTTGCTGTGGAGATACTATACATATATTTATGTCATGAACACTAAATGACCAGCCCACAGCGTTGTACTCCATACTCAGAGACCCTGTTACTTACTTGACATCTCTACTTGAAAGTCCAATTAATATGAACTTCCAATTTCAACAGAATTTCATTCTCTCTGACAAAACAGCTAATCTCATCATCTTGAAACTGGTGAATGGCATTTATACTCTTAGTTGGAATCATTTTTGTCTTTTTCTTTCACATCCTACATAACAATCCATCAGTAAGTTCTATGAGCTCTTCCTTGAAAACACAAACAGAATCCAACCATTTCTCATTCCCAATGCTACACCTCTGGTCAAGCCACTGCCATCTTCTACCTTTATTACTACAACACTGTCATCACCTGGTTCTCCCAGAGGAATTCCAATAAAGGGCAATTCAGATCAGATGACTCCTCTGCTGAAACCCCCACAATGGTTCTCATGTCACTTAATGAAAAACTCAAGGTCCTTTCAGTGGGTTACAGGCCACACTGTCTGATCCTTATTAACTCTTTGGCCTCAAATCCCACTACTCTTCCACTCCTTCCTAGCCAACTCCACCAGTTCCTGGAACTTGCTAGAGGTACTCCTCACAGGAACGACATACCGTTGGTTCCCCTTGAGTGGTCCAGTCAGCTTCTAGATTTCTGTAGGTGGTGTTCCCTCACTTCCTTCGGGTTTGTATTCAAATATCATAGTCTTCTTGAGGCTATCCATAACAACATTGTTTAGCATTACAACCCCTCCCCACCACCTCCCTCTATATTTTTTTCCTGCCCTTGAGGAGCTTCCAGTCTATTTGGTCAGTCAAAACATGCCTTTATGGAAAGCAGAGCAAGAATTAAATACTATGTAGAATGTCAGAAAAGAGGCCAGGCACAATGGCTCACACCTGTAAGCCCACCAATTTGTGAGGCTGAGGCAGGTAGATCACATGAGGTCAGGAGTTCGAGACCAGCCTGACCAACCTGGTGAAACCCTGTCTCTACTAAAAATACAAAATTAGGCATGGTGGCAAACGCCTGTAATCCCAGCTACTTGGGAGACTGAGGCAGGAGAATCACTTGAACTCAGGAGGCAGAGGCTGAAGTGAGCAAAGATCGTGCCATTGCACTCCAGTCTGGGCAATGAGAACAGGACTCCATCTCTAAAGAAAAAATAAAAGAAAATAGAAGTTCAGACAATAGTATAAATCATGTCAGTATTGGAAGTGATGGTTGATGCTTGGACAAGTGGGTTTGTGCCAGGTTTGGAGGCATGTTAGGCCAATGACAGGAATGTGGACTTTCTTCTGAACAACAGGGAACCACACAAAATCCCTTTCCTAACCCAGCAACTGTTCTGATTATGTAAAACAATTCTCATATCTTTTACAAAACTACTTCTTGCATTTAGTATATTGAATTCAAATTATGTGTTTAATTTATCTGAACAAGTGCCTGAATGAATGGATATGAATGAAATAAATGTAAATCTAAACAAATTTACAAATGATGAAATGAAATACTTCAGCGTACATGTGAAGTATTTCCTTTCCCTGGCGGAAAAGGAGTATATTTCAAGAAGAATCCCTTAAAAAACAAGTATCATAGGCCAGGCGCAGCGGCGCACACCTGTAATCCCATCACTTTGGGAGGCCAAGGCAGGTAGATCACCTGAGGTCAGGAGTTCGAGACCAGCCTGGCCAACGTGGTGAAACCCCATCTCTACTAAAATACAAAAATTAGCATGGTGGCACACATGTGGCCTGTAGTCCCAGCTAGTCAGGAGGCTGAGGCAGGAGAATTACTCAAACCCGGGAAGTGGAGGTTGCAGAGAGCCAAGATCACACCACTGCACTCCAGCCTGGGCGACAGAAAGAGACTCCATCTGAAAAAAAAAAGGAAAAAAGGGGGGAAAAAATCAAGTTTTATATAGTAGCAGAGATTTTTGTTAAGCACCCACTCTTTTTTCAGCATCTACAGTCTTTTGGAGTATAAGGAGAGTTTTCCTTTTTTATAACCAAATTTTTGCTATAAGCAATATTTCATAGTTTACAGAAGTTCTTTTTATAGAAGTTGAAGTGATTTTCCACAAACATGTTTGTAGATTATTTTTTCTTTACTTGCTTTTAAGTTTGTACTTCTAGATACATTTAAAAATGTAACAAATCGATATACAAGTTATAAAGAATAATATGATGGCCATGCTTGAACCCAATTATCAATCAAATATATTGGTTATGTCTATTATATTTGTTATATTACCAAGAACTGCTTTGACCTCATCTCTCATCTTCCTGCTACGGCCCCCAGAGGTAACCATGACCTGACCGTAAATTATGTCACTTTCTGGCCTTAATCCTTCTTGTTCCCCTGTTCCTTACAGTCATTTCACACTTTTAAAATTTTTTTCCTTTTATGCGAGGATATTCTATTGTCTTGATTTTCAATTTCCTTAGTAAGTATATCTTAAATTTACTCTATTCATTTTTGTATTGCATAGGATAATAGCTGGTACATAGTTGGTGCTCAGTGATTACCTGTGGAATAAATTAATTTTTCTTAACATAGGGCAGGGAGACTTGGAGAGGAAAGGGCCTAGGGAGAGTTTCCTATTTCTTAACCACACCATGGAGAGTTTTGGATAGAGACAAATAGAGAAAGTTACCTTCAGAGGAGCTATTGCACCAAAAAAAAATGTAACAGCACTCTTAACATTTTGGCATTGACCCTTATAGTCACTCTTTTTTCCTAAAACTATATAGTGTCTGTGTGTGCGTGTGAATGTGTGTGTGTGTGATGTCACATAAATAAGAATACGCTATTTGGCAACTTGGATTTACCCTATACAATGCAATGAGCATATTTTATGTCGTTTATCTTTTTTAAAAGCATTATTTTTAACAGCTGCATAATATTCCATTAGGGATAAAACCTAGTTTTAGGCAAAGTCTAACTCTTCAACATTAATATTTCCAGCTTTTAGCCACAGTAAACAAAAATATGGACAATATTAACATAAAATTAGAAGTTAGAATCAGTAAGACGTATATTTTTAAGTATTTGCATAAAAGAAAAGGGAATACTCTGGAATGGGGACTAGATTTCAAAGTTGGATGAGTAGGTGAAGCTAGGTAGTGTATCATAAGGTCTGTTTTAGTTGCGCTGAGTTTGATATGCCTGTGAAATACTTATTTCGTGTACTATATTAGAAGCTTAATCACCATAATTTTTGATATCGACTGAATTGCCTGTCCCCAGCCCACAATTCAAACGTTGAAGTCCAATACCGAGTACTTGAAAATGTGACTTTATTTGGAGATAAGGTCTTTAAAGGTGTAAAATGAGGTTTTAGGGGTGGGTACTAATCTAATCTGACTACTGTCCTTATAAGATTATATTAAAAAACAAACCACACACACAGAGGAAAGACCAGAGAGGGGAAACCCCAAGGAGAGTGGCCCAAGAAAAAATCAATCGTGCTCACTGGGTTGATCTTGAACTTGCAGCCTTCAGAATTGTGACAAAATTAATTTTTTTAAGCCACACAGTCTTGGTAGTTTGTTTTGGAAGCCCTAGCAAACACACTTCTCAAATATTTTCATTCTAGGATTACTTTTCTCCACACCTTTTCTATGTTATGCCAGCTTTTGTACTCCACAAAGACAAACACACAGAACACAGATGCACATCCACCCCTAGTGTGTGTTGTAGGGGAGGAAAGAGTGTTTCCTTTTACCCATCTTATGTTCATTGGCTGGGGCCCTGAAACAAAATACAGATTAACAAGAGAAAAACATACACATTTATTTTTTAAATTTATTTATTTGTTTATTTTTTGAGACGGAGTCTTGCTCTGTCGCCCAGGCTGGAGTGCAGTGGTGCGATCTTGGCTCACAGCAAGCTCCACCTCCCAGGTTCACGCCATTCTCCAGCATCAGCCTCTGGAGTAGCTGGGACTACAGGCGCCTGCCACCATTCCCCGCTAATTTTTTTTGTATTTTCAGTAGAGACGGGGTTTCACTGAGTTAGCCAGGATGATCTCAATCCCCTGACCTCGTGATCCGTCCGCCTCGGCCTCCCAAAGTGCTGGGATTACAGGCGTGAGCCAGGGCGCCTGGCCAAGAGAAAAACATATACATTTAATATAAAGTTTTACATGACATAAGGAAATAAAGACCTGAAGAAGGGGTTAAACCTGAGTGTTTTTGCACTAGGTTTGATGAAGAGTAGAGAGTCATGCAGAAATATAATGAGACAAAAATAATATGAGCCAAGGATAATAAACTAGGAGAAATCGAGCAATGTCTATTTGTTCCGATTCCTCTCATACTCTGCAAGACTCACAGGAAGGTCTTAAGACCTGCTTCAGAGGAAGGTCATAAGAACATTCCTGTCTATGTTGTTCTACTAATTTCTTAGAATGTTCACTGTGTCAAGGCACCATACTTTGGAGTGCTATGTTGTCGTTTTCAGAAACCTGAGGTTGCTCATGGAGTACTATGGAGTAGCGACCTTTTTTTTTTTTTTTTGGTCCCATTTTAGAAATTTGATTAATGAGTATAAACTAATGGTTTCTGTGTTTGAGATGGAGTCTCCCTCTGTTGCCCAGGCTGCAGTGAAATGGCGCGATCTTCTCACTGCAACCTCCGCTTCCCGGGTTCAAGCGATTCTCCTGCCTCAGTCTCCGTAGTAGCTGGGGTTACAAGCATGCGCCACCACACCCGGCTAATTTTGTATTTTTAGTAGACACGGGGTTTCACCATGTGGGTCAGGCTGTTTTTGAACCCCTGACCTCAAGTGATCCACCAGGCTCGCCTCCCGGGTTCAAAGGTATATGTATGTATATTTATATATATATATTTTATATATAGTATATATATTTATATATGTATATATTTATATGTATATATTTTTATATATGTATATATTTATATATTTATATACACAGAGTCTAGCTCTGTCACCCAGGATGGAGTG
The DNA here is from genome assembly GCF_003255815.1 of Theropithecus gelada. NCBI lineage: Eukaryota > Metazoa > Chordata > Mammalia > Primates > Cercopithecidae > Theropithecus > Theropithecus gelada. Next base: position 29,229,058 of record NC_037671.1, read on the forward strand.
CAGTGGCGCGATCTCGGCTCACTGCAACCTCCGCCTCGCGGGTTCAAGGGATTCTCCAGCCTCAGCCTCCGGAGTAGCTGTAAGTACAGGCAAGTGCCACCACGCCCGACTAATTTTGTTTGTATTTTTTTGGTAGAGACGGGGTTTCAATGTTAGCCAGGATGGTCTCGATCTCCTGACCTCGTGATTCGCCCACCTCGGCCTCCCAAAGTGCTGGGATTACGGGCGTGAGCCACCGCACCCGGCCCAAAACGAGATTTTTAGCTCAACTTTACATTGCCAATGCCCATGGTAGTCCCTCCACAACAAACTCCACAACAGAATGCTCAGAAGGGTCAAACTTGTCAGGTGATCTTCAGGGACCCAAAGACTACTGTTCCTACCCCTACTAGTGTCGCCCAGGCTGGAATTGCAGTGGCGTGATCACATCTTCCTGCAGCCTGTAGCTCCAGTTTAAGCTATCCTACGTCCTCAGCCTACCGAGTAAGTGATAGTACAGACGCAACGAGTCACAACCGGTTAGTTTCATTTTTTGCAGAGATGAGTTCTCAGTATATTACCCAGGTAAACCTGTTAACTCCTGAGCTGAATCGAGCCTCATGCATCGGCCTCCCAAACTGCTAGGATTACAGGATCTTGCCAACACAGAATACGTGTATCTCGTGCTTTTTTTTTTTTTTTGAGACGAAGCCTCGCCCTTATCGCCCAGGCTGGAATGCAAAGGCGCCATCTCGTTTCACTGCAACCTCCGCCTTCCGGGTTCAAGATTCTCCTGCCTCAGCCTCTCAAGTAGCTGGGATTACAGACAACTGCCCCACGCCCGGCAAATTGTTTGCATTTTTAGTAGAGACGGGATTTAACCATGTTAGGTAAGCTAGTCTAGATCCGCACACGCCTCGGGCTCCCAAAGTGCTGGAACTACAAAATTGGAAAAATTATTCCCTAGAAAACGGTGATATTCAGCATTAAAGCTCTTTATGTGAGACTTGAGTGGCTCTGAAAAGAGCCTTTGAGTTCTAAAGTGACTAAGCACACATTTACTTGGAGCTTGTATACTTGGTGACAGCCTTAGTACCTTCGGACACTGCGTGCTTGGCCAGCTCTCCGGGAAGCAGCAGTCGCACGGCCGTCTGGATCTCCCTGGAGGTGATGGTGGAGCGCTTGTTGTAGTGGGCCAGGCGGGAAGCCTCGCCTGCGATGCGCTCGAAGATGTCGTTTACAAAGGAATTCATGATGCCCATGGCTTTCGATGAGATGCCGGTATCGGGGTGAACCTGTTTCAGCACCTTGTACACATATACGGAGTAGCTCTCCTTACGGCTGCGCTTACGCTTCTTGCCATCCTTCTTTTGCGCCTTGGTCACAGCCTTCTTGGAGCCCTTCTTCGGAGCAGGAGCTGACTTAGCTGGCTCAGGCATATTGTCAGAAAATAAGAACAACAGTAAGGATGAAAGCACTTAAATAACAGCTCGTGTCTAGAGTCTCTCCTTTTATACGTCTTTTATGCAAATAAAGAATTCAAATTATTCAGCACTGATTGGGCAATGTGTTAGTGACGCATACATGTAAAATAGCTTTCACCTTATTTCCTTTCTAATTGGTTGTTTCGTCAAAGAATAATTTTAACCAATCAAACTGCGCCTTTTACAATTCTACCGACGACTATAACTAGCTTCTTATTCCTCCATCGAGCACATTCTTTTTCTTTATCCTGTTGGTTGTTATCTCTTCTGCTGCTAGGAAGCCACTATGTCTGGACGTGGAAAGCAAGGCGGCAAAGCTCGGGCAAAGGCTAAAACGCGTTCTTCCAGGGCCGGGCTTCAGTTTCCAGTCGGCCGTGTACACCGCCTCCTCCGCAAGGGCAACTATTCTGAACGAGTCGGGGCCGGCGCTCCAGTGTACCTGGCGGCGGTGCTGGAATATCTGACCGCTGAGATCTTGGAGCTAGCTGGCAACGCGGCTCGCGACAACAAGAAGACCCGCATCATCCCGCGCCACCTGCAGCTAGCCATCCGCAACGACGAGGAGCTAAATAAGCTTCTAGGTCGCGTGACCATTGCGCAGGGCGGTGTCCTGCCCAACATCCAGGCCGTGCTGCTGCCTAAGAAGACGGAGAGCCACCATAAGGCCAAGGGCAAGTGAAATGATTACTAGTCGAGTCCATCAGTGACCCCGAGTCCCAGAAACCAAAGGCTCTTTTCAGAGCCACCCACTTTTTCTGTAAAGTGCTGGAATACACATACAATGCCTGAAACCCTGTTCTAGTTTTACGAATGCTTCTAACGTTACTGGTCAGTTCATTATTGAAATCCTTGCTCACATTTCGTGCACTAATTTGTCTTACTGGTGTGTCTGCAGTAAAAATGCGTTTATAAAGGTACACAAGAATAGGAACTGATGTTGTAACACCTCAAGGTGTATCACTACGTTATTTTGTGTATAAGTCCATGGTGTGTATACGTTTTGTTATTTCACATAGGCTGTTTATTCATGTGCACTTGTCAGAAAAGGCTGAAAGATTGATACAGTAATAAGAGAACAAAGAAGGATAGCTACCCATTAGCATTTCAGGGCGGGCTTTTTAAGTTTTAAAAATGACTACATTCCGACTGGGCTCAGTGGCTCATGCCTGTAATCCCAGCACTTTGCGAGGCCAAGGCGGGCGGATCACAAGGTCAGGAGTTCGAGATCAGCCTGGCCAACATAATGAAAGCCCGTCTCCACTAAAAATACAAAAAGTAGCCGGGCGTGGTGTCGGTCATCTGTAGTCCCAGCAACTTGGGAGGCTGAGGCTGGAGAAGCGCTTGATTCTGGGAGGCAGAGGCTGCAGTGAGCCAAGATCGCGCCATTGCACTCCAGCCTGGGCAACAGAGCATGACTACGTCTCAAAAAAAAAAAAAAAAAAAAAAAAGACCACATTCCTCCAGTGAGATTTGTGTTTGTTGGGTTTCTCTTTTCAAAAAGCGCAATTAACACAGTATTCTAAAATCAACACTAAACGAAACAGCTGTAATGGCCTAACGCCCTCGCTCAGACCTGTAATTCCAGCAATTTGAAAGACCAAGGCGGAAGAATCGCTTGAGCCTAGGTTATCAAGACCGGGCTGGGCAATAAAGCCAGACACCCCCTTCATCTCCACAAAAAGTAAGAAGCCTGCCCTGCGCGGTGGCTCATGCCTGTAATCCCAGCACTGTGGGAGGCCGAGGTGGGCAGATCACTTGACGTCAGGAGTTTGAGACCTGCCTGGCAAACATGGCAAAACCTAAAAATTAGGTTTCTACTAAAAATACAAAAAAATTAGCTGGGCCTGGCAGTGGGCTCCTGAAATCCCAGCTACTCGGGAGGCTAAGGCAGGAGAATCACTTGAACCCGGGAGGCGGGGGTTGCAGTGAGCCGAGATGGTGCCATTGTACTCCAGCCTGGGCAACAGAGGGAGACTCCGTCGTCTCAAAAAAAAAAGGAAAAAGTTAGCCTGGCATGGTGGCTTGGTCTGAGATCTTAGGTACTTGGGAGAAGTAGGCGGGGAAGGATTGATTGAGCCCAAGAGTTCGAAGCTGCAGTGAGCTATGGGGGACAAAGCAAGATCCTGTTTAGGAAAAAAAAAAAAAAAACCCAGCAGCAAAAACTTAACTTTATGACCGAAATTTATAAATGGACTACACTGTAAAGCATAATTATTCAACTTTAGTAGAAATCCAGTCACATTGCGCCACAACAAAAATCTCAAAACTAATTGCATCACACCAGGCTCTGTAAAGAGAACTGATCTGGGCCGGGCGCGGTGGCTCAAGCCTGTAATCCCTGCACTTTGGGAGGCCGAGACGGGCGGATCATGAGGTCAGGAGATCGAGACCATCTTGGCTAACACAGTGAAACCCCGTCTCTACTAAAAAATACAAAAAACTAGCCAGGCGAGGTGGCGGGCGCCTGTAGTCCCAGCTACTCAGGAGGCTGAGGCAGGAGAATGGCGCAAACCCGAGAGGCGGAGCTTGCAGTGAGCTGAGATCGGGCCACTGCACTCCAGCCCGGGCGACAGCATGAGACTCCGTCTCAAAAAAAAAAAAAAAAAGAGAACTGATCTGTAAATCTGATATGAAAGGTCATGGCCTACACCAAGCCAACCACACGAAAGTCCATTGGTGGCAAAGAGCCTCCTAAGCAGCTGGCCACCAAGGCAGCCAGCAAGAGCACTCTGGCCACCAACAGCTTGAAGATGTCCCTCAGATACAGGCCCTGAATCATGGCAAACTCCGTCCCTACCAGAAGTCACTGAGCTACTTAAGGGAAAAGCTGCCCTTTCTTAAATATTAGGACAAGGTTGCTGAATGAGATTACAAAAAAAATTAATGCCCCAAGGGTCCTAAATAATTGGAGTTATATCTGTTCCACTGAACAGAAATTATTTGCATCACAAATAATTTGCATCAAAAATAATTAGCATCAAAAATAATTTCTGGTGATACAAATAACAGAAATTATTTGCATCACCAGACAAAAGCCTCCAAGAAGTAACTTCAAGAAGTGTGATACCTTTAATTAATAGTAAATTGTGAGATGATGAAAGCACATTTCCCTGCAAACTCTGTAAAAACTATAAATGTTTTATAATGGGACACATTATGTCCCCTCCCGTTTTTCCTTAGAAATCTTATGATTTTTCTTAAACTACATTTTAACTAAAACAAGATAAAAATATAGCAATTGCAAGAAAAAATGTGTATGAAGCCCCATAGTAAAACTCCTTGACATCCTTTACTCATTAATCAAATTCGGGCTCAGAAACAATACCCCAAAATGAAGGCCAAAGAAGCAACCTCAGAAGCAAAATTTTTCTCTGACTTTCTCCTGCCCTCCTGTCTCTCAGTCCCATTATCTTCTGAGGCTAGACATAGAAACTAAAATTCCTCTTTCCCAGCGTGGCTTATGACAACCAGAATCCTTTTTCCCCAAAGCCAGCCATAAAAACTAAAAATATTACTCTAACTTCCCTTCCACCTTTTTGTGTAACAACTGACCACAGAGAAATTATTTGACCCACCTTGTTTAATTGCAGGTCATAACACCCCATTCCAGAGATGGAGCTGTCCCATACTCAATACCCAGAAGGAAGGAATGCATGTTCAAAGAGGTGAGGGATGAAATGAACATTCTAAACCCCTTTGACAGAATAATGGACCCTCCTTTAGCTAAACGATCCCAAAAGTTTCAGTTCCCAGGCATGACAGGATGGAGGCTGCACATCCTGTTTGTTTATACCCTTCTTCCCCTTTCTGATCACTGCTAGATTTTCTCAAAGTCCGATTTGAGGGAATAATACACCAGAAAGCCCCTTTACTTACTTTATCTGGCCCCTTCCACCCTTCTCCATGGTGGTCCAGACAAGACAGGTATTAAGGACCATAGAGTTTCTTGATAAATGACTGCAGGCCTGCAACTGAATGTGACCAGTCTCCTCAGAATGCGGATCATAGACTTCTGCCCTACATTTCAGTTTTATATATAGGACCTAATTATAACTCATTTACATGTTAAATCTTCACCCCAAAGTGATCATGTGACATGTGTTACATACATGTAAACTTAATACACATGTGCTTGGGTCTCCTTCATGAATATTCATAGCTCCTCCTATAACCTGTTAAATAAGTATATTTGGCCCCCCCATTCCTCAAAAATTCCTGTTTTATCCCTCCCTCCTTCCCTCCAACTCCCTGTCTCTCAGCAAACCAAGGCTACCCTTCCCAGCCTGTCAGAATGGCCACCTTGCAGGCTGCAATACTTTGAGAAATAAAGCTCTCCTTTGCAAATGTATAAACCTTCTCATTCTTCAGTTGACAGAGGTCAAGAAGAGTCTAGATAAACAAGCCTTGCTGGGTTTCTCCACTCAGTTTATTAACATTACATCATTCCCTTTTTATCCAATCAAATTTCTACAAGGTTGTCCATATGTTGTTGAACCTAAGCATAAAAGTGGACAATTTTTTCTTGTATCTTTTGTGTTTTCATTCTAAAGGCTTCCTTGAACACGTTAATAAATTTGTGTAACTTTTCTACAGTTAATCTGCCTTTTGCAAGCTAATCTTTCAGCAAAGCTTCAGAGCTTACCTTGGCTCCTATAAAATAATAAACACTTTAATTTTTTATTCTTTTTAGACTTCAAAGTAATTGACCTGATGTTCTTATCTGAGTCTTTCTTGGAGTTTATGTAGCTTCCAGGAATGGCAAATTATTTTCTGGACTTTCTTCTTTTCATGAAATGGCATTGTGCTTCCACAGTGATTTCTCTTCCCCTTTTTTTAAACACCAGAATTAGCAGTTGTGGATGCTGTCCCTCAAAAACATACGATAGAGAGAAAAATATTCATATAATACTTCTCTTGTTTTTTTTTTTTTTTCATTTTTTGGTCTTGCTCTGTTGCCCAGACTGGGGTGCAGTGTCACAATTATGACACTGGAGCCTCAAATTCCTAGTCTCAAGCAATCCTCCTACCCCAGCCTCCTGGGTCACTGGCGTTATAGGCCTGAGCCACTGTGCCTGGCTAAAAGAATTTCTAATACTGTTCACTTACTGATATTTTGCCATGGAAAAATTCAAACATCAATAATTTTGCTAGTTACCCACCTCTTCTTGCCTCAATGAGTAATGGTTTAACAAGCCCCCTTAGTTCCCTAACACAACTGTATAGACATGTAGATGTAGATATAAATATAGATACTTATTGTAGATTAAGTCCAGATGCTATAACTGGGTTCATAGAAGTATATTGAATATCCTCATTGTTTCAAGGCGTATGCTGTCAAGATTTGGTAAAGAATCAAGAAACACAGAAGAGAAATGGAGAATCCTGGAACAATGCTATTTATAAAGAATAACACAAGCCACGGCCAGATGCAGTGGCTCACGCTTGTAATGCCAGCACTTTGGGAGGCCGAGGCAGGCGGATCACCTGAGGTCAGAAGTTCAAGATCAACCTGGCCAAAATGGTGAAACCCCGTCTCTACTAAAAATACCAAAATTAGCTGGGTGTGGTGGCTGCTGCCTATAATCCCACAGCCTGGGTGACAGAGCGAGGCGCTGCCTCAAAAAATAAGAATAAAATAAAAAAGAATAATATAAGCTGCATATGTAATGTTGATTTTTCCAGTAAGCACACTTTAAAAATTAATAAACTGGTAAAAGAATTTTAACAATTATTATATTTAACCCAAAATACAAAATCATTATTTCAAAATATAGTCAATATAAAAACATTATTAATGCAATATTTCACATTCTTTTTTAAATCTTAAGTCTTCTAAATATGAGGGACATCCTATTCAATTTGGTATTAAATGTTTGTTGGAAGTAAATGGAATTTCATTGTGATTTCATAAACTTCAATGCTGTAGAATTAAATTCATATATGTGATTGTTCAAAATGTATCTAACATTTTCCAATAACTGGAGTATCAGCTTTTGAAATAAAATAACGAAAAATAAGTACAATAAAAGTTCAGGCCTGGCACGGTGACTCATGGCTGTAATCCCAGCACTTTGGGAGGCCAAGGTGGACGGGTTACTTAAGGTCAGGAGATCCAGACCAGCCGAGCCAACATGGTGAAACCCCGTTTCTACTAAAAATACCTCCCCCCCGCCCCCCCCAAATACATAAGCCAGGCGTGGTGACCAGCACCTCTAATTCCAGCTACTCTGGAGGCTGAGGCAGGAAAATCGCTTAAACTCAGGAGGTGGAGGTAATAGTGTGCTGAGATAATGCCACTGCAGTCCATCCTGAGTGACAGAGCAAGACTCCTCAAAAAAAAGAAAGTCAGTCCTCAGCAGCAACAGCCACGTTTCAAATGCTCAGTAGCCACAACTGGTTTCTGACTGTTTTATCACAAAACACAGATCCTACGGGAAATTGTGTTCAAGTATGGAGATAATGATAGAAATTACTGATTAATACAAGTGAGCTGGTAAGTTCTTATGTAATCAGGTAAACTTTGCACTGAGTTCTAAAATAAAGCTTTACACATATTTAGAGATGAGGATTATGAAAGGAACTGAAGGTAGCTTCAGATGGCAAAACACCGGATTGACAGATTTAAGAACACTGGGGAGGAAATCAAACTGTGGGGCATAAAGATGGAATTTCCTTAATGGTTCTCACTGACTGTGTTTTGAACCTTTAACCTAAAGTGTATCTTTTGATTTCGGAAACATTTTTTAGTTGTAGATATTAACATTCTCATAATAGAAATGAAAAAAGTAAAATGAAAATGAGAAAACAGAAGATAATATCAATAAACAGGCCTTGGACCTCAGAAGATGACATGTAGGGAGTGTGGAGAGGAAAAGCATAGAGAGGGCATAGCTCTCATTAACAAACAGCCCAGCCCACAGATATGTGATCATATTGTACAAAAGGATTTCAGTTCTTTACTTGCTTCTTATAAAACCATTTTGCCAACATATCTAACCGTTTTACCATGATTTAAAGTGTACAGAAGTTTCTTTTTCTGAAAAGGAGAGAAGCAAGGGACTCATATATATTTCAGATGTGAGACTGAAACGCGTGACAACGTGTAACTTCAGTCAAGACTTGCCCATGAGTCCTAAGATAATTCAAATTTGCAAAATAGACACTAACTTGAAAGGTGCAATTGTATCAATCCTGTGGTTAGCAGAATTTTGATGAATGCCCTAAAATAGGGCAGGTTTAACAGAATTCAAGGAATGAACAGGAATGCACAAAACATTCTTTGTCTCCTCCCCCCTCCAGCTTGCAGACATCCGCAGGCATTTGCGGGCAGCGAGAAATTTGGTTTGGCCGTCTCCCCTCCCTGGAGGACGGGGGCTCCAGCATATTCATGATGTCAATCTCCTTGGACTACATGCCAGCGTCATTGCGGACCTGCTACAACACTTTACAAAATAGCTTTCCAATAAGAAAGAAAACCTAATAGGAAAGAAAAACAAAAAGAAACTAGACCTCGCAACAGGCGCGCATGCGCACTATCCCTTTCTGAAATATAGTACTGTTACACAAACGCGAACTTGTAAATCTAAACTCTGCCTGAACCATAGTAGCCAATAGATTAAAAGTATGTAAATTAAGAATTCCCAAACTGCTCTTTTTATTGGCTAGGAAAAGAACACCTTACAGGGGACCCGATAGGTTGATTTAAAACACTGTGTTAGGCTATAATGTCATTCCTTAAGAATCTTTTGCAGTAAACATTTGTTACATTTTCAAAGTAATTGGGAGTTGTTGAGTTTGGAAGCGAAAACCAAGTTAAGAAGTCCTGTTATTTGGGTGAGTCTAGTCCTATAAAAGTTCTGTTGGACGTGTCTTAAATTGTTCAGGGCACCTCAGTTCTCTCCCGCAGGGATCTAGAGAAACTGCGCCATTGTTGTCTTATAAAGAAACAACCTTCTAAGACTCTCTTCGCCGCCATCTTTTTCAAGATTCTATACTGAAAATACTTTTTTTGACGGCTCTTGCCATTATGTCTGGACATTTTAATTTCAACAAAACAAAATAATACCGTTAAATGATTTGAGTCAAACCTGATATTACAGAGGTAGGGATTCCAAGATGTTAGAATTTTACTCTAACACAAATGAAACACAAAGTCCCTTATGTTTAAACAGTGTATCTTAGAAAACCTTGTTTGAATGAATTAGCTATACTCCCTAATGAAACGAGGACTCATTGAGAGATACTTAGACGACGGATTTTAAATGAGTGGATAGGAAAGGGAAAAACTTCAGGAAAATTAAGCAGAATAAAGCAGCTGAGATTGTTGAAAAAAAATTCTAAAGCATTTTCTAATTCAAACACATTCGATTTTTTATAGCTAAACAGGATAAAAGGTCAGTCATTTAAGTTAAATGATAAATGTCTTTACAGGTCATGCTGTATGCAAAACATCAAAGATACCTGTAACAAAAAAACAACTTGTTTAAAGGAGCCAGTTCTCTATCCAAATTTACCAATCAGAATCTTGCACTGAAAAAATAAACCAATCGTGAATCGCTCCGAGCACATCCGGAATTTAGCAACCGATCACTAACAGGGATTGTCCACAATCCAATCAGAGTGATTCTGTTCCTATATAAATAGAGGGGTAAACCAATTTTCCTAACCCACTTACTTTGCAGGTGAGGTATGGCGCGTACTAAGCAGACCGCTCGTAAATCCACAGGCGGTAAAGCTCCGCGAAAGCAGCTGGCCACAAAAGCAGCTCGCAAGAGCGCTCCAGCCACGGGTGGCGTGAAGAAGCCTCATCGCTACCGCCCTGGTACCGTGGCTTTGCGCGAGATTCGTCGCTACCAGAAGTCCACCGAGCTTCTTATCCGGAAGCTGCCGTTTCAGCGCCTGGTGCGAGAAATCGCTCAGGACTTCAAGACCGACCTGCGCTTTCAGAGTTCCGCTGTGATGGCACTGCAGGAGGCCTGCGAGGCTTATTTGGTGGGGCTTTTTGAGGACACCAACCTGTGCGCTATCCATGCCAAACGCGTCACCATCATGCCTAAGGATATCCAGCTTGCCCGCCGCATTCGTGGCGAGAGAGCGTAAATCGTTTTGAGTGCCAACCTTCAACCCAAAGGCTCTTTTCAGAGCCAATCATTTTCTCCATGAAAAAAGCTGTAATCTTCCAAGACACATTAGACCACGAAACTGCACTGATGGAAACAGACCTTTGAAATAATGGCATTTAGCCCCCTCAATGTAATGCTTAATTTAAAATTCCAAATTCAAGTGCTTCCTCAGGTTTTGCCTGGGGCTCCGCCTCCCTCCCGGGTTTTCCATTGGTTTAGCAGGCTTTGTTTTGCTGTTCAGGCCCTCTGCTTATTTCTTGTACTTTGCTCTCCTTTTCTAACTCCTAGCCACTTAACTGGCCCCCGCTTAACCCATTCTCTTGTTTTCTGGCTCTTAAGGCTCCTCCAAGTGGTGGCCTGTATTTGAGGTCTTAACTGCATAGGCTTTCAACTCCTTGGATTTGCCTTTCCCGGATGTCTGTTTGAACTTGCCCGAGGGGCCAGCGCTTTTGGTCTGCATCAGGCTGTCTTACTCCACCAGTGTTTTGAGACCCAGCTACTTGCCGGCGACGGTCGGCGCCTTGGGTGCGGTCAAGGTTACCCTCTCTGCGCCTGATACTGGTCTAAGGCTAAGGTTATTAGCTGGAACACCTAGATCCGTGGCATTAACACAGCTCTTGCAGACTTGAAAGCCTTGCTTAGGTTCTAAACTGCAGGAATCAAAGCAACGAAGGTGCAGATGGGTGTGTCTGACATACCTGAGTGAGAAAGGAAAATGCAAAAATCATGAGCCTTTTCAACTTTCTAGCTGATATCTTTTTTTTTTCTTTTTTTTTTTTTTTTTTGAGACGGAGTTTCTTGTTGCCCAGGTTGGAGTGCATTGGCGCGATCTCGGCTCACCGCAACCTCCTCCTCCCGGATTCAAGCGATGCTCCTACCTCAGCCTTCGGAGTAGCTGGGATTACAAGCATAAGCCACCGCGCCCGGCCTTCCAGCTGATATCTTAAAAGAACTTTTCAACTTTAGTAAATACCCTGTTTTAATGAAATCTCATTGAAAGTACCCCATGTTTATCATCAAATGAAAATCCTTTGACGACTTCCAAGTTCTTACAGAAAAATATTCCGCCTTTCCATACAAAGGTACAGCTTCGAAACTGGTAGATGAAGGAGGGAAGGAAAATAAGGAATTCTGTTCCGAAATCATACAGGCTGTTATTTGGAAATGCAGAAGGGTGTATGTACTATATGGGATACTACGTGCTATTTGGAAGAATTTTTTATTTTTAAACATTTCAGGAAATTCCTCAGTTTTGAAATGGGGCGGAGTAGTTTCAACTGTCATTGAGAAATTTCTATTAACTTTTTTTAATGTGCTGTTTTCCCTCAAGTTGCACTAAGGAAAGAGGTTAGTCATGTGGTAGTGACAAAGCTGTAAATAGCTATGCAGGCCAAGGTAGCCATAGTAAGAAGTCCTGGAGATTTATGGAAGAAATTTTTGTTCATGGAAACCCGTCAGACATAAAGACGTAGGTTCTGTGAATTACAGATTCAGTGTATGAGGAAAACAGTATAACTATCCATAATTAAGGTAACTGCTATCAGATATTTGTACCATAGTGAACATCATATTATGCTGGATAAAAGCATTCTCTATTTAAATGTTGTTTCCTGTATCCTGTACTTTCTTTAAGATTCTACCTCAGCAAGTTTTAACCTGTATTTCTGTTACAGCTGTTGGACTTCAATACATGAGGACTTGGACTTGGTGGGCACAGAATGCATCTTCTTATATCATTAAATCCACCAGAACACCTAGCATGGTCATTTGCCTAAAACAAAGCCTCTGGAAATTTAGTCAAGTTGAGATTTAAAATAAAAGATTACTGAACAGAATTTACCATTGAGTGAATTCTTATTTACAAAAATAAAAGATTAGATAAAGTTTTTATAATTTTAATATATAGTTTTTCTAAATAGGAAAAATCCACACTTATTGAGTGTCCGCAATGGGCCAGAAGTCATGCAGTATTTTACGAAGTCTCCAAAAATGTAAGTTCAATAGTTATCTATTATCTAAAACTAATTTAAAGTGAAACTAAGAAAATTTCAGATAGTGCTGGAGCCAAAACTTTCCCCACCAGGCATTACTGTTTTAAATAAAAAGCCTCAGCAGAATCCTCATCACTTACTCCTGAGGGCTTTATCACCTGGAATAGCTACTAACATGTTTAAATTTTTCATATACAATAAAATAAATGGATTTTTTTTTCTTTTTTTCTTGAGACGGAGTCTCGCTCTGTCACCCAGGCTGGAGGGCAATGGCATGATCTCCGCTCACTGCAAGCTTCGCCTCCTAGGTTCACACCATTCTCCTGCCTCAGCATCCCAAGTAGCTGGGACCACAGGCGCTAGCTGCCACGCCCGGCTAATTTTTTTTGTATTTTTAGTAGAGACGGGGTTTCACCATGTTAGCCAGGATGGTCTCGATCTCCTGACCTAGTGATCTGCCCGCCTTGGCCTCCCAAAGTGCTGGAATTACAGGCGTCAGCCACCACGCCTGGCATAAATGGATGTTTTAAAATGTACAGGGTCTTAGACCAGGCAGGGTGGCTCACGCCTGTAATCCCAGCACTTTGGGAGGCCAAGGCAGGCAGATGACCTAAGGTCAGGAGTTCAAGACCAGCTTGGCCAGCATGGCTAAACCCAGTCTCTACTGAAAAAATACAAAAATTAGCCGGGCGTAGTGGCACGTGCCTGTAATCCCAGTTACTTGGGAGGCTGAGGCAAGGAGAATCACTTAAACCTAGGAGGCAGGGGCTGCAGTGAACCGAGACTACGCCACTCCACTCTAGGCTGGGTGACAAAGCAACATTCCATCTTAAAAAAATTAATAACACCAGCCTGGCCAACATGGTGAAACACCATCTCTACTAAAAATACAAAAATTAGCTGGGTGTGGTGGCAGACATCTGTAATCCCAGCTACTCGGGAGGCTGAGGCAGAAGAATCTTTGAACCTAGGAGGCGGAGGTTGCAGTGAGCTGAGATTACACACCACCACACTCCAGCCTGGGCAACAGGGCGAGATTCCATCTCAAAAAATAATAATAATAATAATAAAATGAAATGTACAGGATCTTATATGATTGTGAAGTTACACTATAATTAGTACTGCAAATTTTACAGAAATGAAACTCATATGCATACAGTAAAATATGATGTTAACATTCACAAATTTTAGCCTTACTGTGTACTATTCAAATAATAGCCTTGATTTAACCACATATACACAAGAAACTTTCTTCAAAGGCATACACTGAGAAAGTAGTAAATAATACTAGATGTTTTTAAAATAAATTGTGATTTTATTTGGGGAAGATCTCAAATCTTACTCGTGTCAGATCATATTTTCTATGTACTTGTTGGCACACTATAGTGTGTATCCATTTCACAGTTACATAGTTGCCTGCAAGTACTTATAATTAAAATAAAATAAGTATGTAATCTCTGAATAACCAGTAGTTTCTTCATATTATAAAGATAATAGCTAAAACTCAAGACAATTCAGAAATCCCATTTTATTATTTCTCCATACCCTCCCTACTCGACCTGCCAACAGTAAATATTGATATGTAACATTTGGGAATTTGAAAGGCAAACTTGAAATACTTTTTTCATTTTTGTTTTGTAGTTGCCACCACTAAAAATTGCATATATATATAAAATGGTATACTTCCGAAGATAAGGAAGATAGTCTTGTAAATCAGGCCATGGACACAAGAGTCATGAAAGGGGCAGAGAAATTTGTTACCCCTGTTTTCTCACACAGGAAAGCAGAAAATGAAATCACTGAATTTGATGACTATCTGACAATAATATAACCCATTTGATGGAATTTTTTAATTCAGACACACACACACATACACATACACACACACACATGCCCCTAGAGTAGTGGAAAATGAGACAAATGCTCTATAGTTCAGTTTAGTTAATGGGAGTAAACAATAGATGCATTAAAATTTTTCTATTAATAATAATTGTTCTTAATTATTAAATGTCATGAAAGCACATTTTCAGAGATAAGTTTACGTTTTGAATTAGAGGGAGATGTAATTTGAGAAGGAATTGGAAGTATTATAAAGATTCTCACGGGGAATTGTTCCAGAACAAAGTTGTAAAATAATAACGATAATAATAAAATAAGAAGAAACAGAAAGGTTACATTGTTATTAGTGTCTGTGAGTGCGAGCAGACAGTATTATGAAAAGGGGCTAAGAGGCTACAGGGCTTTCCCATGAACCTATGAGAAGCCACTGACCTTTTTCATAAGGCATATTTGGTGTTTGTTTTTTAAAATGGGCCGGGCGTGGTGCTCACGCCTGTAATCCTAGCACTTTGAGCGGCTGAGGTGGATGAATCAGCTGAGGTCAGGAGTTTGAGACCAGCCTGAACAACATGGTGAAACCCCATCTCTACGAAAAATACAAAACCAAATTAGCCGGGTATGGTAGCGTGTGCCTGTAATCCCAGCTACCTGGGAGACTGAGGCAAGAGAATCACTGGAACCAGGGAGGCAGAGGCTGCAGTGAGCTGAGATTGAGCCACTGCACTCCAGCCTGGGCAACAGAGCAAGACTCTGTCTCAAAAAATATATAAGTAAATAAATAGTTAAAAGAAATTGGAGGCTAGAGAAATTAGGGAACTAGTTAGTAAGCATTGGAATCATCCTAGCTATGAGAGAATGAAGAGAGAATGTAGAAGGGAGAATATGTAAGAATTATTTAGGATTCTGTAAAAATCAACCTGATTTAGTGATTGTGTAACAGGGAAGATTGAGGCCTCCCCACAATACCATGAAAATCTGCTTCCTCAAGTTAAAGTAATGACTTCAGGTTGATTCTAAAAATTACTTTTGTGTCAGACCTATGCTATACGCATAAGAACTCTCCAACAGCTAACATAGTATGAAAATGCCCTTCACAACTTCCATGCTAAGACAGTGTTAGTATTCTTTACCAATCTCAAGATATTCATTATAACTGCTACAAAATTTTAATATATGGAGAAAGATTTAAACAAGTTCAGATTTCCTTGAAAACAAGTGCATGTCCTCTGTGGCAAATGAATATGAATATGAATTTATATAAATCAGAGAAACTCTGGAAGATCATTGATTGAATCATTACATTTCATTGCTTCTGTTGCATACCAAACATATTGTGAAATGGATACTTCACAAAGGGCCAGAAACAGAAATACATAAATTCTGCTTCTTTCTCAATGAGCCTAAAAAGGAACTGGAAAATACCACTCCTTTTCCAGTTGATGTAACAGAATTGAAGCAGCATAAGAACGATTCTAGGAATCAAGAAACTTGTTTTGAGACCTAGGTCCACCATTTAGTGACAGCAAATGGTCATTTCTTGCCATTTAACCTTTCTAAGCGCCAAGTTTCTTAACAGTAAATCAAGCATTTTAGCTATACCTGATATAAATGCATTGTAACTGCCCAAGTGAGGCAGTTAAATTAGTGCTTTGCAACAGTAAGGAACCAGAGGTATGTTATAGTCATTTGGACTGCTCTTGTGGAATACCACATTCCCCACCTAATTATCTTATTCTTTATCACTTTTCATCAAAAGCCTAAATCTTGTCATTCTGGGTACTAAAGTCATTCCAGATCCCTTCTCCCCATTAGGGATAGTAAAATAATACCCCAAAAGGAAGGCCTTAGAAGCAGAAGTGAGTGACCTACTGCTATTCTTTGGCCTCTCATCCTCTGTTGAGGCTACAGATAAAACTAGACTCCCTCTTCCCCAAGGTGGTTACTGAAACTAGAATCCCTTTTTCTTCAAAGCCAGCCATAAAACCTAAAAACCTTACTGTAACTTTTCGCCCTCCTTTCTGTGTAAAACCTAGCCATAAAAACGTATATGTCTTATGTTGTTTGGCTGTAGATCATAAGACCCTCCCTCATTACAGAGAGGGTCCTCTAGAATGAGGAAGGAATACTCAGAAGGAAAGAATCTTGCCAGAGGCCAAGAAGAATCTAGACACAGAGGCCTTGCTATGTTTCCCCAGTCCATTAGCATTAGATGACACCCTTTTTATCCAATCACAGTTCTACATGGCAGTTGGTACTTTGTTGAACCCTAAGCATTAAAATGGACAGTTTCCCCTGTACCTCTGAGCCTTCCTTGTGAAGGTTCCCATGTCACATAAACCTATGATGAATTTTGACTTTTCTATTAATCTGCCTTTTTTCCATTGATTTTCAGTGAACTTTCGGAGGGTGAAGAAGTTTTGCTCACCCCTACATACCTGTATTTTTCACTCATTTTCAAAAAGATTATTTTGAATAAATATTTCAAATCCTCCTATTTATTCAGATCCCCTTCTCAGTCAAGCCACTCTCATACAGGGAGGTATTTTGGCTTTCTCTACAAATAAGAAATCGTGTGATGTAGCCGTGGTTCTCAAAAAATTAAACTCCTGCTTATAACTAGAAACACATCACAGGCTACATCCTTTTTTGGGGGGAGAGAGGCAAATAATAATGTAAAATATAATAAAATGTTAACTAATAAGCAGAATATAAACAAAAAAGTAAGATTAAGAAGTATTATAATCATGAGGTATTTATGGTATTTGGTCCCACTGCAAACTTGTTCAAGAGTTCATGACTTGTTTTGTGCTATGTATTCTGGAGATTCTGGAAATCTATAGACACCTTCTCAAAACCACGCTTTAAAAAAATACTTAAACGGGGTAAGAAAGGTAGTGACACTAAAATTTTTTTTTTCTTAAAGTCTGTATATATGCTTTAGTTACACATCAAAAAATAAGATCTAGCAGCAAGTATAATGTTGGCTTGAAAGGTTCACAATTAGTGTAAATTATTTCAAGACACCTGTAATAAGTACAAAGTGATATGAAAAATCTATGATTATCATTGATGTGAAGTCCAGTGATTAGCTGTCCGTACTCACAAAGGAAATAACCAAATTGCATTTAGGATTTGTAAAAATATAATTTTTTTCCCCATCTAGAGTCCCATAAACATCTGTAGAAATTAGATTTTGTCGAGATTTCTCAGTACGATTAAGTGGGCTTTTCTAAAGTCAAAAGCAAAACAAAAAAAAATAACCTCAACCTCCCAAATACAATGGAAACAGTAGTACGTCCAAGTCAACCCAACTTCCTACAGCCCATTTCTTTGTCCTGGTAACCCCAATTTCAGGCTTCTTGTTCCATTCTCCAAGGTTTTTCATTTATTTTTCCTTCTCTATTTCTTATCTAATCACCAAATATGTATTGGATAGCTAACTCTAGCTCCCTGGTTCATCTCAATCTGTGAGAAAGCAATTTGGGAAAGGAAGTAGATTATAAACTGACAGAGGTTCCTTTCATACTATCTTTTAGCATCAGGGTGGGAGCAATACTTATGGAGATTTACGCAGAATGACAAGGTGAGTAGTCTCCAAAAAGAGAATTCCATTTGGAGAATTCCATCTGAGGGGGAGGGGAGAAAAAACCAGACTTTTCGACTAGGTCCCAGCATACCCAACTTTTAATATCGCAACCTGATAGGTGAAAATTTTTGGCTCGGAAAAACCCCGCAAATAAAAATCTAACAATACGTTCTGATTGGTTAGTTCAGCAGGCTCTGCAAACCAATAGAAAAGCAAGTTTTACAAAACTCAGTCAGAGACGATGATGACTTCTCCCTCCGATTGGCTTAACACTAGAATTGCATTTTTTTTCTAAAGTTACCTGGACGCGGGAAGCAAGACCAAACTCGCTCCAAACGCAAGACCTGCTTTGCCACGCAGGCCTAGTTGCCAGTAGGCCTAATACACCGAGTCCTCCGCAAAGACAGTTACTCCGAGCAGGTTGGGCCAGCACGCCAGTGTTACCTGGCGGCCGTGCTAGAAGGTTAAGAGTAGGCAAAAATAAATGAACAAGCAAGAGAGCCTCTGGGAAAATAAGTCCTGGAGACGCTGGTCACTGACAGAAAAAGAATGGCCACACTTTTTGAGACAGGCTCCCTCTATCGCCCAGGCTGGAGTGCAGTGGAGCAATCTCGGCTCACTACAACTTCCGCCTCCCAGGTTCAAGTGATTCTTCAGCCTCAGCCCCCCCAAGTAGCTGGAATTACAGGCGCGCCGCACTACGCCTAATTTTTATATTTTGTTTAGTAGAGAGAGGGTTTCACCATGTTTTTCAGGCTGGCCTCGAACTCCTGACCTCGTGATGCGGCCGCCTCGGCCTCTCAAAATGCTGGGATTATAGGGGAGCCGCCTCGTCAGGCAGTGCAGGCCCACACTGCCTATTTCCAAGTACGGTACCTGACAGCCCATATCCCAGAGCTAAGGGGTTTCACAAGCCTGCTAAAAGACAGACACCGGGCGCCACCTGCAGTTGGCCATTTTCAACGCTGCACAAGATGGTAGGCCCCAGGAACCTTGGGCATGCCAGGTACTGCTCACAACCAGGACAGGCTGTGCTCAAGAAGTCACCTCAATGCTAAAGCAAACTAACGCATTTACACCATATCCCTGTGCCAGGAATAAAATTTTTTCAGAGCCACTTTTTAAGCGCACGCTTTGAGAGAAATCAGCCGGCCAATCACACACCACCGCGGGAATTTGAAGAAAAAGCAAAACCTGGTGGTTCAAGTAGCCTTAGCTACTCCGGTGGCTGTGGCTGAGGCAGAAGGATTCTTGCGCCCAGGCTGCTGGGAGCTGTGAGTTACTGAACCCCAACCGGCATGACTGGGATAGACCGCGCCCGCACACCACATCCGCAGCCCCCCTGGCCCCGCAAAAAAGGCGCCAGCTCTTTTGACTGAGACCTATGGGTGGCTCTGAAAAGAGCCGTTTAAATTTTCAAAGCGGAACGTCCCGCCAGTTTCACTTTTTCTTCGGAGCTGCCTTCTTTGCCTTTGTAACCTTCGGCTTCGCCGACTTAGGCTTGGCTGCCTTGGGCTTAGGGGCTTTGGCCTTAGCTGGACTCTTGGCGGCTTTTTTTGGCTGGGGTGTTTTCACCTTTTTCGCACTCTTGGTCACTTTCTTGGTCCCAGCAGCTGTTGCTGGCTTCTTTGCCTTCTTAGGAGTCTTTTTGACGCTTTTCTTCGGGATAGCGGCGCCACTCGCTTTCTTGGGCTTCTTGGCTGCTGCAGCGGGCTTTCTAGGCTTGGTTGAGCCAGCCTTCTTGGCCTTGGGTTTGCCTTCCCCGGAAGCGGCTTTCTTGTTCAGTTTAAAGGAGCCAGAAGCACCGGTGCCTTTGGTCTGCACCAGAGTACCCTTGCTCACCAAGCTCTTGAGGCCAAGCTTGATGCGGCTGTTGTTTTTCTCTACATCGTAGCCAGCAGCCGCAAGCGCTTTCTTAAGCGCGGCCAGAGAAACGCCGCTGCGCTCTTTAGAAGCTGCCACTGCCTTGGTGATGAGCTCAGACACTGGGGGTCCGGATGCCTTGCGTTTCCCAGCAGTAGCGCCAGCCTTCTTCGCCTTTTTCTTCACAGGTACTTTTTCTGCGGGTGCAGGAGTGATAGGAGCAACTGGAGCAGTCTCCGACATGTTTTTGTCTTGTCAGAAAAGACAAAAGTAATTTCAAACTGTCAGCACGGCGTGTTCTCTACGCCGGAGGCTGAGGGTTTATATAGAGAGACGCTGAGTGATGATTGGTTCCTTGCTCCATGCGCGGAGCTGCTGGAAAAGGACTCCTCCGATCTACCGCGCTGCTGTGTTTCTTGCCCCTTAAAAAAGAGTAAAAATATAAGAAATCTGGGCATGAAATAATGAGGAATTTGGGGGAAACTGATCCGAGAGACTTCGGGCTTCATTCCTGCCTTTTTTCCTATGCATAGTTTTAAAAGCGGCATCTTGAAACTTTTCTTATTCCCCCAACTCTCTTTCAAACTTCGGTCAAATCGAGACAACTTTCAGGTTTTCCTTAAAAATACTATTTCTCCCTCTTTCATTTGCAAATGTCTCTTCCAGGGCATTGTTCTGTGAATTCTTATCGTCTCAAATTTATATAGATAAACTCATTTTTATTCAAATGTGTAGGGAAATTGGTGTTTTTCGCAGGAGCAATAGCACAGGCTCTCTGGCGAGTTGTTTGCATCAACCTCTAGGAATTGGCGCTGAGGTAGAAAGTTCTATGTATAAGAGGGGTGATTATTTTAGAAAAGATAGTTTTAAAAAATAATATTTGAGTTACCACTGTGTAAGTTGGATTTGATCTCTGTATTTCAGTGGTTTAAACATTTCCAGAAAGATAAGCGTGAGGCGACATCATTCCCCTTATAGAAAAAAAATCCTAAGTAGAGTCACCAACCTTCTCTTAAAAGTTAGCATCATGGATTTTTCCGACCTAGAATGGGCATTAAAGATCAACTACCACATCTCCAAAAAAGAAAACTGAACCAACAAATAACAGAATGGCAGGCCAACATCATTTTGCCAACTATGAGCATTGAGAAGCTTGTGTACATGTTCGTGTCCCATCACTTTATAAATAATTTAATGAAAGACACTATTTTTTTGCTAATATTCCTCATAGAATTTTGTACATTTTTTATATTTTGAAATCATATAATACAAATTTCACTTCCTCTGTATACAAACTGAATAACTGGTAAGAATCACTTTAAAAAAATAAAATACAAACTTTCAACATTGCAAGTGTGGGCATCAAGGTTTAGAAAGAAAACAATCTTATTTAAATCACTTTCTAAATTTTCATCATTCTCCTTGGCTTTTTACACGCAAAATACGAACTAAGCTGTCACACCCTAAATTAACAGGTTGAATATGTCCACCTAAGGAGCTGAACAAATATTTCAGAGCAAACATGAGTAACTTCACTATTCCTTATCATTCCTTATCTGTTAGTTTGCAATACAGCTGATGGAATTAGGTTATTATTGGATAATTAAGCACATTAATATTCTCCATCAAATAATCAGATGCTGAAATGAACTCCTATGTTTGTTAAAGAAACAAGAGAAGTAGTTTGATCTTATGTTTCCTCTGACAAAAATACTCGTTTCAAAAAATCAAGTTATTCTGGCCTACACTCAATAGTGATTAGAAGATTTTTTCATATAAACCCTAGATAAAATAATCAACTTTAAAGATGTCATCTTTCCTCATTCAACAAATTTCATAAAAAATTACTTAGCTTGTCTTGGCCAGATGCAGTGGCTGTCTCACACCTGTAATCCCAGCACTTTGTGAGGCCAAGGTGGGCAGACTACCTGAGGTTCAGGAGTTCAAGACCAGCCTAACCAACATGGTAAAACCTTGTCTCTACTAAAAATACAAAAATTAGCTGGGCATGGTAGCACACACCTGTAATCCCAGCTACTTGGGAGGCTGAGGTAGGAGAATCGCTTGAACTCAGGAGGCGGAGGTTGCAGTGAGCCAAGATAGCACCATTGCACTCCAGCCTAGGCAACAAGAGTGAAACTCCTTCTCAAAAAAAAAAAAAAAAAAAAAAAAAAAAAATTTACTACGCTTGTATTAAGTAATTATTTACTCTCTTGCATGTATTGAAAACAAGTCTCTGGGACTTAAGACCATGTTATATACCACAAAAATACAAATATAGTTTATAAAAGAGCTAAACTTACAGAATTGGATTAGTAGCACCCCATAGTTCCAGTAGGGAAGTATTTTATAGGTTTCTGGAGGCAGGGACAGTGCATCTTCATGGATATCATTATTAACAGTGATAGTCACAAGCATAATATAAATATTTCTTTTTTGGGACCGTAGCTTTATATTGCCTAGACGTAAAGATACAACTAAAATTCTGATTGTTTACTGTTTATTATTTTGATCGTTATTGTAGTCTTAATACTTGTTGGATAATTGTTGGAATTGTTCACCCTGTTAGATATAGTCAATTAACAGATGCCACCATTTCATTCTTGTGCAACACTGAGTGGTTCCCATGGCTACTTAGGGTCTCAATAAGTAAAAAGGCATTGGGTTAACTAATCTCTGCCCTTTCTGGAGGGCAATAACTGAGACTCAGTTTCACCAACAAATTTTGCCAGATGTTCAAAGAGGAAAGGAACTGGGCTACATAATTTGGGACCTAGGTACTTATCTTCTCTGTAATTGCAGCATGGACAAGGTTCCTGAAAGCTGGATCACCCCATGGACTGTAAACTTGAAGTCCTGCAAAGTTTCACCTATTACGTTGGTAGTCCTCAAAAAGAGTTCTGTGTTGCTTTGGAATCCTAAATCTGAATATATTCTAAAACAGTAGATTTCCCATTACACTATGGTTGGAAATATTTATTTTATAGATGCAAAAAGTAGCTAGGAAAAACTAGTTAGATAAATGATAGCTGTCTAACTTATGGCTCAGTGTTCTCTTCATTTTGTGTTAACTCCCCTATCCCCACCACCACCACAGTAAATGACTGTGAGAGTTGTAGGTAGTATTCACTAGATCAATTCAGTGAGACAGTGCTTAAGCATCACGCAATTCAGATTTTAAAGATTATCAACAAAAAAAGAAAATATGTAGAATAAATATTAAAATGGGTGAAAGCATATATAGACTATTACAGAAAGTAAGGCTTTGTGTTAGAATTGAATGTGTTCAGAAGGTCCATGAGAAATCACATCGATTATAACCGTCCTTGAAATTCCTCTTCAGGTACAACAGTATTGTATTAATTTTATTTCCTAAAAAGGCCACTACTACACTCAAACTTACAATTTTCTTTTTACATGTCTCAGGCATCCACCAAACTCCGTGTTCCCTTCTAGACTGGATTAGAAGCTCTTCAGAAGAAACCCCCTTATCATAGATACAGCCTAATAGAACTTTCTGCAATGATAAAAATGTTCTGTATTGACACTGTCCAATAGGTAGCCACTACCCATATGTGGCTATTGAGCACCTTAATGTGGCTAGAGTAAGTGTACAAATTAGTTTTTAATTTAAATTAATTTAAATAAAAATGAGCACATGTTGCTAGTGGCTAATATAGGACAGCAGAGCTTTAAAACAATTATTCTCAAACTTGGAAGAGTATACCCACCACCCACTTAGAAATCTCATTAAAAATGCAATATCAATTCCATTGAATTGGGGTTGAGCCCGAAATTCTGTATGTCTAACAAGCTTCAGAGTGATGCCAGTAAAGCTGGGATATGGCTACTCCACCCTTAAATACTCAAGAGTAAGTAGAAGTATGCTCGTCTGATATCTGCCCCCTAACCCTGAGTTTACTTTTCCCTTTACTAAACGTTTGAATTCTTTAAGGGAATAAATGTGATTACCTTTGTAAACCTGGTATTTGTACACCATTCTTGGCATGTGGTGAACATTAAATTGTTGAGTGAATGAATGATGCTTGTTTGGTGCCTACCTCAAAAAGGAGAGCATTTGAGATCCTTGTGTCTATTCCTACAGATAACTGAACCTAAGCCAAAATTTAAGTAGACTCTTAACTGCACAAAATGAATAATCTTCTCACTGCCTTTAGGCACCAGCAGAGAAGGAATTTTTAAGTTGCCCCTGCAGTATACAGGAGGCAATGAATGTGAAGGAGTAGAATGTAAGAGTTAATGTTGAATCTTTCTACTACACATACCCTATGTCTGTAGAACATTTCTTCAGGAATCTTTTATTAGGACAGTATTTCACAGAATTTATTAGTATTATTTTTGTTAATTTACAAATCTTTATTCACCACGATTTACCATGTATGCTTTAGTGGCATAAAAGCACTGGTAGGTAGCAAGGTAATGAGACTCCAGAATCAAGCCAACAATACAATACCATTTATTAGAGGATAATGTCTTCAAGCCTGGGGTTCCTTATCGTTAGGCCTCAGACATTGCATTAAACGTTGAAAAAGTAAAAATGAAACTTCACTTAATATTGGTTTCCCTTACTAGAGGTCTTTCTTTATTAGGAATGCTGAAAACGAATGTATACGTCTCTGCCAAACGCTAAGTCCCATGATTGGCCAAATTTAAGAATTATTGCTACATTTTAAGAATCAATAAAAATGGCCGGCCGTGGTGGCTCACGCCGGTAATCCCAGCACTTTGTGAGGCCAAGGCGGGTGGATCACCTGAGGTCAGGAGTTCAAGACGACCCTGGACAACATGGCGAAACCCTGTCTTTAATGAGAAAATACAAAAATTACCTGGGTGTGGCGATGCATGCCTGTAATCCCAGCTACTTGTGAGGCTGAGGCATGAGAATCGCTTGAACCCAGAAGGCGGAGATTGCAGTGAGCTGAGATAGCACCACTGCACTCCAGCCTGGGCAACAGAGCAAGACCCCTCTCAAAAAAAAAAATTAGTAAAAATACATTTTTAAAGAATCTTCACATTTATAAATTAAGGCCAGGCGCAGTGGCTCATGCCTGTAATCCAAGCACTTTGGGAGACCAAGAGAGGTCCCCCGATCACCTGAGATCAGGAGTTCGAGACCAGCCTGGTCACCATGGCGAAACCCCATCTCTACTAAAAATACAAAAATTAGCCAGGCGTGGTGATGCGCGCCTGTAGTAGCAGCTAATCCAGAGGCTGAGGCAGGAGAATCGCTTGAACTCAAGAGGCGGAAGTTGCAGTGAACCGAGATCACGCCACTGCACTCCAGTCTGGGCAACAGAGCGATACTGTTTCAAAATAAATAATAATTTTATTCTCTTGTCTATCCATTTGGTAGACAAGTGTAGCGTTACTGCCTTTTTGCAAATGATAAGGCTTTTAAGAGACAGATATTATCAGTTCTTCGAGAGCCCACAAAAACTGGGCTAGAGGACACAAAAACCTACACTCAAGACCCAAACAAGGAAGAGGGAAGGAGTCAAATCAAGTTGCATTTCCCCTACCCTCACCGCCCCCTTTCCTTCCCAAGGCAATAGCGTAGGGGACGCCCAGTAAGGTACGGAAAAGGCGGAGACAGAGGTTTCGTTCCCGCCCCTCAAATTCAGTCTCCAAAAAGGTCCGCATAATTGACATATAAGGGGCTTCAGTGAGTAGCAAAGTTGCTAAGAGTTGGTGTTCATCTCCGATAATGTCTGGTAGAGGCAAAGGTGGTAAAGGTTTGGGAAAAGGAGGCGCCAAGCGCCACCGTAAAGTGTTGCGTGACAACATCCAGGGCATCACGAAACCTGCCATCCGTCGTTTGGCCCGACGCGGCGGCGTGAAACGCATCTCGGGCCTCATTTATGAGGAGACTCGAGGTGTGCTTAAGGTGTTTCTGGAGAATGTGATTCGGGATGCTGTAACCTACACGGAACACGCCAAGCGTAAGACAGTCACCGCCATGGATGTGGTCTACGCGCTCAAGCGCCAGGGTCGCACTCTGTACGGCTTTGGTGGCTGAGCCTCACCCCGGCTTTATTTAACAGCTTACCCATAAAAGGCCCTTTTCAGGGCCACCTCCATCGTCACACGAAGGGCTGTAACTGATTACAGCGAAGATACAGGCGATTTGTGTTTCGTTTTGTAAACTTGATTGGGTTGTAGCTGAGTTAAAAGCCGTTTTCAGCGATACTCCCAAAATGGCGGATTTGTTAAGAACAAAAAGCGAAAGGACTTTAGAAACTTGTTAAGATATTTCGGTCTCAAACCTCCACGGAAAAAAATAGTGGAAACGATTCAGGAATACCAGCAATCTTTCGTGACGTATGGTGTTTTATTACTAGTTTTCTAAAATTTAACTATTCCTATATTAGATGGCTACGACTTAACTACATTAAGCATTACATTTTTTGAAATGGAGTTGCTCTTATCCAGGCTCCAGTGCAATGGGGCACTCTCTGCTCACCGCAACCACCCCCGGGTTTAAGTGATTTTCCTGCCAACCTCCAGAGTAGCAGGGATTACAGGCATGCACCACCACGGTCGGCTAATTTTGTATTTTTAGTACAGACTGGTTTTTTACGTGTTGGTCAGGCTGGTCTGGAACTCCCGACCTCAGGTGATCCGTCCGCCTTGGCCTCCCTAAAGTGCAGGGATTAGAGGCGTGAGTCACCGTGCCCGGCCTAAGTGTTATTATTTATTAGCCATAGAACCTGAATGATCTTAGGGCGGCTGTGGACAGATCAATTACTGGTAAACTTAAAAATCCATTACTTGTGTCCAGTCGCGGTGCCTCAGGCCTGCAATCACAGCACCTTGGGAGACAAAGGCGGGCGGATTACTAGAGCTCAGGGGTTCGAGACTAGGCTGGGCAAACAAAATGGTGAAATTCCGACTCCACTAAAAAATTTTAAATAGGAAATTTAGCACGGCGTGGTGGCTGACGCCCGCGGTCGCAGCTAATCTGCAAGGGCTGAGGCAGGAGAATCGTTTGAGCAGGGGAGGCGGAGATTTAAGTGAGCTGAGAAGGCGCTGCTGCACTCCAAGCCTGGGCAACAGAGATCATGTCTTTAAAAAAAAAAAAGTTTGCCCGGGCTCGGTGGCTCATGTCTGTAATCCCATCTGTAATCCCAGCACTTTGGGAGGCCGAGGCGGGTGGATCACTTGAGCTCAAGGAGTTCGAGACCAGCCGGGCCAGCACTGCAAAACTCCATCTCTACTACAAATACAAAAATTAGCCAGACGGGGACGTGGTGGCGCGCGCCTGTAGTCCCAGCTACTCTGGAGGCTGAGGCAGGAGGATCGCTTGAACCTGGGAGACTGAGGTTGCATTGAGCCGACCTCGCGCCACTGCACTCTAGGCTTAGAGCACAGAGCAAGGCTCTGTCTCAAAAAGAAAAAAAAAAAAAGCCTAAGTTTTTATCTTACCCAGTGAATTCTTTGCTGGGGCACTTACTGTGATTTCAGGTCATTGATCTCAAGTACTGGTAATTTATAACCTAAAGTGTTTCTCCTTGTGCTTTGTCAACCTACCATGTTATCTCCTGTGATCCTGCCTCCTAACATTTTCATTTTTTCACCACACCGAAGAAGTGGCTTCTCATTTGTTTTTTGTTGTTGTTGTTGTTTTGTTTTTTTGTCAACGGTCAATCTACTGTGTAAACACTATGTCATACTTTATAGGGATACAGAAAATTATGAAAATAATTATGGCAATTGCAGAAATGTTGTTTGACAACTCCTGCCCTCAGGTGATCCGCCCGCCTCAGCCTCCCAAAATGCTGGGAATACAGCCATGAGCCACCACACCAGCCAGTTACTAAACGAATTCTTATTGCCACACACTGTTTTTTACAGACAAAATAATAACACACTCGTAAAGCACACCGAAGGATTTTAAAACATTGCCTTTGAAACACCAATGCATTCAGTGTATGTTCACTTATATTAAGCACTATACAATTAAACAATGAAGAATTGCCCAGAAAAAAATAATGTAAATTGCCAGAGGTTCCATGCCCTGTTCTTCTCATGTGAACAGAAGGTACAAGGGTTGACTGTCTTCTGGGGTTGGTACAACAGGAAACTCAGGGAAAACTGCCATAAATGTTAATAGGAGAAAAAGGGAATTTGCGCACAAGCCAAAATACAAACTAAGCGCCACTTTTTTCATCATACAAAATATTTGCTGAGCTAGTTAAATAAGAGCATTTAAGTGGAAATAAATGATGTGTCTAAAATAGAATGTTCAAAATAATAGTGGATTTTTTATTGTGCAGTTAGGATGCACCAAACACACAGTCCTAAAGATCATGGGTGTTTGAAGCAGAGTCAGCAATATCTAAGAAATCATGTACCTGCATAAATGAATTACGGCCTAGTGAGCACGTCACCACAACAAAAAGTCAAGAGTTCAAACAACTATTTGTGGGGAAAACAAACAAACGAACTTGATAAACCATGGAATTCCAAGCAATAAAAGTAGCAATCCCATCACAGCCTATTTCTGCATTATTTTGAATAACTAGATTTTTTTTTTTTTTTTTTTTTTTTTTTTTTTTTTTGAGGCGGAGTCTCTCTCTGTCGCCCAGGCTGGAGTCCAGTGGCAGGATCTCGGCTCATTGCAGCCTCCACCTCCCAGGCTCAAGTGATTCTCCTGCCTCAGCCTCCCTAGTCGCTGGGATTACAGTGGCCTGCTACTACATCCGGCTAATTTTGTATTTATAGTGGAGACAGGGTTTCGCCATGTTGGCTAGGCTGATTAAATAACTAGAATAACAAGAAATTGAGCTGGGCACAGTGGATTACGGTGCTGTAATCCCAGCACTTTGGGAGGCCAAGGCGGTCAGATCACCTGAGGTCAGGAGTTCCAGACCAACCATAGCCAACATGGCGAAACCCTTGTTTCCACTAAAACTACAAAATTAGCCGGGTGTGGTGGCACACACTTGTGATCCCAGCTACTCGGGAGGCTGAGGCAGGAGAATCGCTTGAACCTGGGAGGTGGAGGTTGCAGTGAGCCGGGATCCCGCATCGCGCCACCGCACTCCATCCTGGGTAACAAGAGCAAATCTGTCTCAAAAAAAAAAAAAAAAAAAAAAAAAAGGTTGCAGTAATATTTCCCTGAACCCAGTTTTCCCTGGGCATAGTGTACCCCTGCACCCTGGGGTTTTAATTGGAAGACTCCCGTGCCACGTAAAGTTTGTATTATATTAACTTGTATCCGTTTCTCCTGTTGATGTCTCAAATGAACTCTCAGGGCAAGCCAAAAAAAATAAGATAATGATTTAACTCCCCATGCTGTCACAAATAAAGCTTTCGTACACTTTTGTCCACAAGTTGTTTCCTTTTTCCCCGGTTTTGCCTCAGCACACAGCCGTTTTCTGTTTTGAGTTTCGCTGTAACCCATGCTGGAGTGCAGTGGCGCGATCTCGACTTACTGCAACCTCTGCTTCCCGGATTCAAGCGATTCTCCTGCCTCAGCCACCGGTACAGCTGGGACCGCAGGAGGGCGTCACCACGCCCGTAATTTTGTTTTTTGGTTTTGCACTTTTAGTGAAGACGGGGGTTTCACCGTGTTAGCCAGGCTAGTCTCGAATTCCTGACCTTTGTATATGTTATTCGCCCGCCTCGGGCTACCACAGTGCTGGGATTACAGGCCTGAGCCGCCGCTGCGGGCCATTTTGAAGACAATGGCCAAGAGAAAAAAGGATAGAAGAGCCACGGATCCTCCCCCTATCCCCTAACCCACCACGCTCCTTGTTTCAGGAGACGTTACTCCCTAGTGCTACCGCGCTTTCAACTGAAACTGTTGGTGGCTCTGAAAAGAGCCTTTGGTTTAAGTTGGCACACACCCTTAGTACAACTTATGCCCTCTCTCCGCGAATGCGGCGAGCTAGCTGGATGTCCTTGGGCATGATAGTCACTCGCTTGGCGTGGATGGCACACAGGTTGGTGTCCTCAAAGAGCCCCACCAAGTAAGCCTCGCAGGCCTCCTGCAGCGCCATCACCGCCGAGCTCTGGAAGCGCAGGTCGGTCTTGAAGTCCTGCGCGATCTCACGTACCAGACGCTGGAATGGCAGCTTGCGAATCAGTAGCTCAGTCGATTTCTGATAGCGGCGTATTTCACGGAGGGCGACGGTGCCAGGCCGGTAGCGGTGGGGCTTCTTCACGCCACCGGTGGCCGGCGCGCTCTTGCGAGCCGCCTTAGTGGCCAGCTGCTTGCGTGGCGCTTTGCCGCCAGTGGACTTACGAGCCGTTTGCTTCGTGCGGGCCATAGGAATGGGTTTCAAGCAACGGTCACAACGGAACTAACAGTTGTTCTTACTCCTATTTATAAAGGCAAAGTCCTTCTGATTGGTCCGAATCTTCCAATTTCGCGCCCTGACTTGTGATCGGCTACTAGGTCTCATTTTAGAAAACCTTAACCTATCTAAATACTTTTTTCCCCCTAGTTCCTTACATTTTATTATGTTTTATGTGCCTACCTGTACTATGTACCTTCATTGATTTTATTTTAATCACTTTGGGATTATGTTTGACAGACGGAAATGAACTTTCTGCAGTTCCGGAGCGATTTCGAAAATTCCGCGTTTGAAAGTGATTGGTGCAGCTCAATTTGTCCTTTATATTTTTTTTTAAATTCTTATTTTGAAGAAATATTTTTAATATAAGTACCCTATTCCTTATATTCTGAACCTTTCAACAAACACTGGTTTCACTTCCAGACACTCCGTTCCTAGGGGATATATTAAAATCCCATCGCTCTTGAAATGTGTTCATCCTTTGATTACCGAAAAAGCTTAAATTTTTTGTAAGAATGCTGACGACCTTGATCAGATTATAAAAGAAAGACGATGGTATAATTCTGGAAACACGTAAATCTTTAGGTAATTTCCATTTTAAAATTAGTTATTCATAGATAATTTTAAAACCGGAAGCTGCAATTTGGTAGGAAACTAGAAACATAATATCCGTCTTTGTTTCTGTTTAAATTCGTACCTAAAGAGACATAACTTATAGCTAGATGTTACTGACAAGGCATTAATTTTTCTAATGTTTTGAATGAAAAACTACGTTTTTTCCCCCGGGTGGTGTAGAAAAGGATTTAAGGTAGGTTTCGCATAAATATCCAATCGAAAAGTGACTTGAATTTAACTTTTTTATTGGCTGATTTGGTCCAATCAGGGATTGAGAATGATTAAGCACCTATTTGCATAAAAGACCTACAAAAACGGCCAGCTGTGCAGTTAAGCGTCCACTCTTGGGTGTATTCTTACTCCTTCATTTTGTTGCAATGCCTGATCCAGCCAAGTCCGCTCCCGCTCCAAAGAAGGGCTCCAAGAAGGCGGTAACCAAGGCGCAGAAGAAGGATGGAAAGAAGCGCAAGCGCAGCCGCAAGGAGAGCTACTCTGTGTACGTGTACAAGGTGCTGAAGCAGGTCCACCCTGACACCGGCATCTCCTCCAAAGCCATGGGGATCATGAATTCCTTTGTCAACGACATCTTCGAGCGCATCGCGAGTGAGGCTTCCCGCCTGGCGCATTACAACAAGCGTTCCACCATCACCTCCAGGGAGATTCAGACGGCGGTGCGCCTGCTGCTTCCTGGGGAGCTGGCCAAGCACGCCGTGTCCGAGGGCACTAAGGCCGTCACCAAGTACACCAGCTCCAAGTAAATGGACGCCTGTTCAAACCCAAAGGCTCTTTTCAGAGCCACTTAACAATTTCAATTAAGAGTTTTAATGCTGGGTGCTGCTGTATTCTACGGGAGAAGTGTGGCCAATACAGGTAAAATTCTGCATTGCCAGTTTATCCTGTTCCTCTGTTAAACACTAAGATTTTAGAGCTTATTTGTCTTTATAAAGGTGGTGTGTAACTACATTGCCCAGGCTACTGGTGTTAAACTCAAGCAAGTTTTCCCACCTCAGCCTTGCCTTGTATTGCTGAGCAGATAATTTGACACAGCAGGAAAAGTGGACGTTCTACTTTAGGAACCAAAAATTAAGTTTGCAACCTAGATGCAATCAACTTGGAGCAACATGTCCAGTCTGGAGCTGGTAAATTTGAGTATTCAAGATGACTTGAAAATACATTGAGCGCCTATGATAGTGAACCCACTCTAGATAGCTTAATGTGATCTTTGTGGGAGCCTCCTAGAATTTAATGTCAACTGGGATATTATAGTTTACCAAGTACCTAGGAAAAATTGAAATTTCTTAATAGATAAGGATTAGATGACAAACTATGAAAATGAAAAAAAAAAATGCCATGGAATAAACCTTTAGTTATTCGGCAAGTAATATGAGGGGTTTTAGGTGTCTTTGAAAAAATTTAGATTTGTAAGACAAGGTAGAGCAGAGAATATAAATACTAAAAGGCCTGGCAACAATGTGTCTTTGTTTTTAGGTAATGTTGGTTGGCAATCAGCAAAAAGGCCAGGCTCAGGGAGTCTTAACTTGAAAACGCTAACAGGAATCAGCAAAACCATGTACACAACTTCTGCTGTGGATTTTTTAAATACCAAGATTACCAACTGTAATGGTAGGGTAATACAGACTGAAACCTCTACATTCCTCTACCCTCATGGGCATTTCTCTTGAATCATAAAATGTAGGGGTAGCAGGAGGTAAGGGAAGAGTATTTTAAGAACCTAGGTCTGAGATGTACCTTCAATTTTTCTTCAAAATAGCTGGTGGATGGACTAGTACTTTGAGTTTATTCATTTACTGAGAACCTATTAAATTACAGAAAATACTTAGGAAAGAGCAGTGAGAAAGATAGAAACTATCCCTGTCCTTTACCTGGATTGAAATCTAAAGTGGATATTTATACAATAAACTCACAAACTAAAGAAAGAAACATAAGTCTGAAGGTTATGTTTTTCTTTTAACGGGCTTTTGATGGGACTGAATTTAAATTGGCAAAAGCTGAATTAACATAATCTTGAAAACTTGCAAGTTCCTGGAGGCAGTTCTGGATGGAGGGTGGAGCAAAAGAGATGGCAGAAGAAAAGCCAGCAGCATGGAATTAATTCAAAAGTAGATATTCTTGCCTCCTCCCTAGTGGCCAGGGAGGAGGGGTGGGGAGAGAGCAAGAGAGCCATGACAGAGGAAGGGAGAGAGCACAGAGTTCAAGTCTGTATTGATGGAACTATGGTTACAAATAGGGGCTACCCATTTATATTCTCATCTGGCCATGTCTCATCAGTGGTTTACAAGGATTTCATAGAATTGCTTTACTAAAATGTATGACCTCACTGAAATATAGAATACTATAAGACAGCAAATATTGTATATTTATGCAAATAATTTTTTAATAAAAGGTTTTTTTATTTTTTTTTTTTTTTTTTTTTTTTTTTTTTTTTNAAACACAACCAACAAAGCCCACATATGAGCTCCCACACTGAGTTAGTGTCCTTCGAGCTGCCTCTTTTTTTGTTCAAAGTTTTATTTTATTTTTTTTTTTTTTTGAGACGGAGTCTCGCTGTGTCGCCCAGGCTGGAGTGCAGTGGCTGGATCTCAGCTCACTGCAAGCTCCGCCTCCCGGGTTTACGCCATTCTCCTGCCTCAGCCTCCCGAGTAGCTGGGACTACAGGCACCCGCCACCTCGCCCGGCTAGTTTTTTGTATTTTTTTAGTAGAGACGGGGTTTCACCATGTTCGCCAGGATGGTCTCGATCTCCTGACCTCGTGATCCGCCTGTCTCGGCCTCCCAAAGTGCTGGGATTACAGGCTTGAGCCACCGCGCCCGGCCATAAAAGGTTTTTTTAATGTCCACCTGTGTGAGTTAGTATATGATACCTCTGGAAGTAAAAACTTAAAATAGTTACTAGTTAATGAAAATGAAAGTCTACTTTTCCCTCACACAAACCTAATACAGCTCAGACATGGGAGTTCCGATATCCTTAGAAATTCCCTCTGTCGCGGCCGGGCACGGTGGCTCACGCCTGTAATCCCAGCACTTTGGGAGGCAGAGGCAGGCGGAGCACGAGGTCAGGAGACCATGCTGGCTACCACAGTAAAACCCTGTCTCTACTAAAAATACAAACAATTAGCTGGGCGTGGTGGTTGGCGCCTGTAGTCCCAGCTACTCGGGAGGCCAAGGCAGGAGAATGACGTGAACCCGGGAGATGGAGCTTGCAGTGAGCCGAGATCTCACTACTGCACTCCAGCCTGGGCTACAGAGAGAGACTCCATCTCAAAAAAAAAAAAAAAAATTATCTCTCTCTCTCTCTATATATATATATATATCTCATACATACATATATACATAAAATGTGTTTGTCCTCTATATATAAATGTAACGTGTTCTTATTTGAAAAACTCTCGAATATATTCTGCTATTGAATTCTCCCGTGGAGTACCAACCCAACAAATGGGACAGATGAAATTCATAGGAAGTGTTAAGTATTACCTATACAAGAAGTCTGTGAAATGTAGACAAAAATCAAAGCCTATATTCTTAATCAATCATAAATGAGTAGCCTGTGAGACGTGTTAGACATAGAGAAAGTCAGCAGGGCTTGTGTGTGTGCTACTCAAGAGACAGGAATAGATGAAAGAACCAAAAACCTTTGGATATTTGTGAGACACCACATATTTATAAAGTACTCAATATTTATGGGGTCATAAATTGACCGCCCACTGTTAACACCAGTTTTGGCTGGCCTCATTGGCCCTCCACAGACAGCATGCATATAAAAGGCATGGCTGGTCAGCATACCACTATTGAGCAATATAGGTGGCTGTATACCAATAGAGCAAGCGTGTGTTGGCTCCACATAATTTGCATCTGCTGACTCCTTTGCTTATCATGAACTCTGTTTCTCGAAATCACCCTCTCAGTGGGCAAAATATGCAAGAGGGAGAGAGAAACCTCACACATATGACATGCATAACCAAGGATCCAGGTAGTGAGACTGCCATTTACAACCTATCTGAAATGTGTTCACTTGCCAAAGCTCTTTCTGCTTGCTTCTTGCTACATGTTTCAAATTGATTAAATAAAATTAAGCCATGGAGCTCAGGAAACTTATATTGGGCTATGAGACTTTCTATTCACAGCCTCTGGAACAGCCTGCCTGGTAGTGTATTTGGAGGCTATCATTGCATTAAAGTAGTTCTCTGCATGACATTGTAATTTTGTCTTTCTGAATATATCACTGTTCCAGCTCCAGCTATCATGTTTACATTTAATCCTGAAGGAAGGGAAGGCCTGTGCAGTGGCTCACGCCTGTAATCCCAGCACTGTGGGAGGCTGAGGAGGGCGGGTCACCTGTCAGGACTTGGAGACCCGCCTTGGCCAACATGGTGAAACCCCATCTCTACTAAAAATACAAAAATTAACTGGGCATGATGGCCTGCACCAATTATCCCAGCTACTTGGGAAGCTGAGGCAGGAGAATCACTTGAACCTGGGAGGTGCAGGTTGCAGTGAGCCAAGATTGCACCACTGCACTCCAGCCTGGGTGACAGAGTGAGAGACCCTGTCTAAAAAAAAGAAAAAAAAAAAAAAAAAAAGTAAATGTTGGCAAGAATTGCTTCAGTTAGGAAGATAAGAAAACAATGCATCTCTAACTAGAATCAAATGTTCATTTTAACATGAACAGACGGCACTGACTTCAAATGTAGCTGTTTGCAATCAGCATAGGACTTGGTAAATCAGAAAAACACCTTGAAAAATGAAGTCAGGGCTACATGGTTAGATTCAATGCCTAAAGTGAATGAGATTGGGCTGAGTTTGAAGTCCAATGGCACTCTGCTTTTTTGTTTTGTTTTTTGAGACGCGGTCTCACTCTGTCACCCAGGCTGGAGTACAGTAGTGTGATCACAGCTCACTGCGGCTTCAACATCTCTGGACTCAGGTGATCCCACCTCAGCCTCCCAAGTAGCTAGGACCGCAGGCACACACCTACATGCCCAGCACATTTTAAAATATTTTTTGTAGAGACGGTGTTTTGCCATGTTGCCCAGGCTGGTCTCAAACTCTCAGGCTCAGGTGATCCACCTGCCTTGGCCTTCCAAACTGCTAGGATTACAGGCATGAGCTACTGTGTCTGGCTATGCTATTATAAATATCCATTCTAGTCAGCAATCAGGTACAGAAGAAGCTCCAATGCTACCTGCCTTAGTCCTGTGCTCTATCTTCCCGGATTTTCTCATCTCAGCATTGGAGACATACCTATTGGTGTCAATGTTCTTTATGCATTGACTCCCCCGACCCCCACCAATATGATTCAACCTTGCCTTTTGCTTGCTTGCTTTATTTATTTATTTATTTATTTATTTATTTATTCTTAGACGGACTTTCACTCTTGTTGCCCAGGCTGGAGTGCAATGGCATGATGTTGGCTCACTGAAACCTCTGCCTCCAGGGTTCAAGTGATTATCCTGCCTCAGCCTCCCGAGTAGCTGGGATTACAGGTGTGCACCACCACACCCGGCTAATTTTGCATTTTTAGTAGAGACGAGGTTTCTCCGTGTTGATCAGGATGGTCTCAAACTCCCGATCTCAGGTGATCCGCCCGTCTCGGCCTCCCAAAGTCCTGGGATTAAAGGCGTGAGCTACCATGCCTGGCCACCTTTTGCTTTAAAACCTCAGCTTTCTCATTTCAAGGTAGTCTGCCTTTTTCCTCAAAGCCTTTCACATCTGAAATGCCCACATTACTTGAATCAAACCACAAAGGTGAACCACACATGGTCCTTATTATCTAGGACAGGAAACATTGTCCCATGGAGAAAATAATGTATACAACTTATCAAACAAAAATAACCAAAAGAGTCAGAATATATTTTTATTGTTTTTGTTTAAGCCCTTCTTCTTGCACCATGAAGAATATAAAGAATTTATTCAAGCACAAAACATAAGGATGGACCACCTGGAAACACCAAATCCAAAGTAATAGAGATATAATTCTGAAATAGGGAAGTTCAGATTTCATTTATATAGGCAGAGTTAGAGGAGCTTATAGCAAGGCTCTGCACAATTTCGGGAGAATAGCTGAAGGCAGCTGTTAACCTTGAGGCAGAGAGTGAGGAGTATGTGCAAGGGAGCAAGGGGAAATTACCGTGATCAGGCTTGTTTGTTTGAAGTTATCCTGAAATTCACCTTTGAACATCCATGTGTGTGACATTCCCTGAAAGGGGAACAATAAATGTTAATTACCCACAGACTGTGTTTGCCCCAGGCTTTCAGCATTCTGCCTGCACTGAATAAAAGCAAGCAGCTCCAGCTTCTCGGGGCTGCACTTTGGCCACTTGAGCCAGGTGACTCCTAGCTGCTCTTACACACTGCATACCTGTGTGTGAGTGCTCTTTCCATCCGTCAGTCAGTCAGTCAGTCAGTCAGGGTCTGCGGGACAGATCTGGCAGGTGGTGCCCAGTGTGAGGAACACTGCAACGGATCTGGACCGAACCCTCGAAAATTCATGTGAAGTGACTGCTCAGTAAGTAATTGGTCCCCGCTGGGGATTTCCAAGTTCAAGGGGATTCTCAAGCTAGGGTTTCATCATGGGACAACAGTTATCAGCTCAACAGCAACAGTATGTAAAAGTATTGAAACAGCTGCTTAAAGCTAGCAGAACCTTGGTTTCGGAGGCTCAATTAAGGGATGTAATGCAAACTGTTGTATTCCATAGCCCATGATTCCCAGAAGAAGGCACACTAGACCTAGGGCTCTGGAAGCAATTGGGAAGAAATCTTAAACAACATCAGGTACAAGGGCAACAGGTCCCAGTAACATCTTTAATGTTATGGGCCTTGGTTAGGGCTGCTTTGGTCCTGCTCTACACAGAAGAGCCTAAAAAAGAAGGGGAGGAAGAACCATCATCTACCTTACTGCCTCCTCCTCCTCCTTCAGCCCCGCCATTACCCAGGTAAAGATACCAAAGAGGAGACGGAGGTGTTTCCTAAGTCTCCTCCCCCAATAAATTGGGAAGAAGACAAGAGATATACTACAGTTATGGGACCCCGTCTTAGGCAAGCAGCATTAGAAGGGGAGCTCCTGGCTTGTCCCGTGGTGCAAGATCAACAGGCCAATTGGGTACAGAAGCCTATTACTTTCAACACTTTTAAGGAAATAAGGAAAAGCATTAGAGAAAATGGACCTGCTAGCCCATTCACAAGAGGATAATTGAGGCTATAGCAGAAAACTACCATAT
The DNA here is from genome assembly GCF_003255815.1 of Theropithecus gelada. Taxonomy (NCBI): domain Eukaryota; kingdom Metazoa; phylum Chordata; class Mammalia; order Primates; family Cercopithecidae; genus Theropithecus; species Theropithecus gelada. Next base: position 29,267,095 of record NC_037671.1, read on the forward strand.
TGACTCCATGGGACTGGTCAGTGCTAGCTAAAACAACTTTAGAGGCCAGTCAATACCTCCTCCAGAGGGCAGAATATAATGAATTGTACGAACAACAGGCTGACCAGAATCAATTGGCAGGACAGAACATAGCTGCTGTGCTCCAGGGGAGGGGTCCCTATATTAATATATAACAACAATTAAATTTTGTCCCTCAAGCCTATGCGCAACTGTCTTTGTGCACTCACGGGGCCTAGGACCAAATTCCCGAAGGTGGAGTTCAACAGAGATCTTTTATAAATGTTCCACAAGGGCCTCAGGAGCCATTTGTTGAATTTATCAATCGGTTAACCCAGGCACTTGAGACAAATCAGTCATGCCAAGGCCGCTGATATCTTATTGTTGTAATTGGTCTATGAAAATGCTAATGTGGATTGCCAGCAAGCAATGCAAGCAGTCAGAGGGAAAGCAGCTACAGTAGGGAACTCATATGGGCATGTCAGCTGGTGGGGACTGAAACACACAAAGCCAGAATATTGGCTATGGCATTAAAGCCTCAAAAAGTAAAAAGGGATAAAAATCCAAATTGTTTTCAGTGAGAAAAGCCAGGTCATATGAAGCAGGAATGCCCCAATAGTAAAGACCAAAGTAACTCAGGAAAAGAACCCTCTTCTATATAAGAACAAGCCATAGTGGAACGTGCCCACTCCACCCTTAAAAATATGCTTAAAAAACAAAAAAGGGGGGAATACGAGTAAGGACCCTACAACACTACTAGCACAAGCCTTATTTACCCTTAACTTCTTAAATTTAGCCTTATTTACCCTTAGCTTCCTAAATTTAAACAATAAATTTCAATCAGCCATAGAAAAGCACTTTGCAAAAACCTTTCAGAATATGAAACCTTTAGTTTTTATAGAAAGATGTAAATAGTAATCTATGGTGCGGTCCAAATGATTTGTTAACGTGGGGAAAAGGATAGGCTTGTGTTCACACTCCCTCAGGTCCTCTTTGGATTTCTGTGCGACACATCAAACCATACCATGGCGTGGCTGGAACCCAGCCCGGTACCAAAAATAAAGGAAATGACCCTGCAGGACCCGCAGCCCCAGAACGATGCGGCTTCCACGGACAACAGAGGCCCTGGACATTATGCTGAAGAAGACAACTCAGGAAGCTGAGCGAATCCCGCTCCAGACACAAACACCACTCCCTCCAGATAATCTGTTCCTTGCTATGCTCTTTGTTGTACATTGCAACACTCATAGGGTATTGGTTTTTCTCTCACTCTGCCTGCAACTCGTACCTGCTACACTCTATTAGGCCCATCTTCTAGATCCACCTTTCTTCTGCCCTGTTACTTGGGCAGACACCCCCTTCTCAGTTTCTAACAATGTAACTGCTTTGGTAGGAGGGATTAACATACCCCTGGTGGGGTTCCTCAGTAACAGCCCTATAGAACAATGTGCAAAAACACCTCTCCTGGATAGACCCCCACTCCTGGGGGCAACTCTTTGATTGGAAAAGAATATTACTGATTATACTCATGCTTGTCTTATGTTATCTACTGCTTCTAGGATACAAAGCTGCAACACAAGCTGGAACCACTGCACCTGTCAAGCCTGTCACTGTACACATCTGTATTCTTCAATCAACAAAACCTGATGCAAAAAACAAAAGGGGGAGATATAGGAGATCAGTCAGAGTGGTAGGAGAAACTATAAGGAAAGGAGCGGACCTTCTGAAAGGTCAGAAGGCTGCTCTTACACACTGCATACCTGTGTGTGAGTATTCCTTTCATACATCAGTCAGCCAGGCTGTGCGAGACAGACCCCGAAAAGCACGACAACAAAGGGGAGGTTAAATGTTTAACAAGGATCATTAATTAAGAAGCCAGGACCGGCCAAGGTGGCTCACACCTGTAATCCCAGCATTTTGGGAGGCCGAGGTGTGTGTATCACGAGGTCAAGAGTTCAAGACCAGCCTGGCCAAGATGGTGAAACCCCATCTCTACTAAAAAATACAAAAATTAGCCGGGCATGGTGGCAGGCACCTGTAATCCCTGCTACTCACGAGGTTGAGGCAGGAGAATTGCTTGAACCCAAGCGGCAGAGGTTGCAGTGAGCTGAGATCATGCCACTGCACTCCAGCTCAGCCAATAGAGTGAGACTCCATCTCAAAAAAAAAAAAAAAGAAGGCAGGAGACTTTTCTCCCTAATGCCTAATGTTGCTTAATTCTAGACACTGTATAGAGCAAGAAAGAAAAGAACTCAAGTTATCTCATCTCTCTCATTCTTAATGTGTTTTGGGAATTCCAACAGCTGGTTTTTTTGTGTGTTTTTTTGTGTGTTTTTTCTTCTTAAGGAGATGAGGTCTCATTTTGTCACCCAGCCTGGAGTGCAGTGGCTCAATCATAGCTCACTGCAGCCTCCAACTCATGTCTCTAATGACTCTCCCACCTCAGCCTCCAGAGTAGGACAGGCTACAGGAATGCACCATCACATCAAATTTTATTTATTTTCACAAACTATAGCACAGCAATGGAATATGCTTAACATTAGGAGAGTTTTGAGACCTACTACCTGGGTTGAAATTTGTTACATCATTTATTAACTGGATGACTTTAGGCATTATGCAGAACCATTCAGCTTGTTTCCTCATTTACAAACCAGAAACAATAAATTTTTGTAATGATGAGGCAATTGCTCAAGCTTAGAGTCGGGTCTAACAAAGAATTCTGACTTTTATTTCACTTTTGTTTCTACCACTATGAAGAACAAAATGGGGGCTTCTGCACAGCAACTTCAGAAGATAAGCAGGTTTTCTGGAAATGGATTGAGAGCAAGATATGATATCTAAAATCAAAGATATATGACACTGTTGGGGCTCAGAAACTGATATCCCAAAATAAGGCACTATGACATCCCGAACTGAAGAAGCTACAAGGTCTCTGACCTTCTCCCCACCCCTCCTGTCTCTCAGTTCTCTGTGTCTCCCAAAGTACAGGATGAAGTTGTTTTCAGAAGTTCCTTATCTGCCTAAAGTCCAAACCTGCCAAAGAATACAATTATCTTTAGTCTCTATCCTGAGTTTTCATTAAATAAACTAATACCACCGGAAGAAACACAAGCCTGTCAACAAGCCTAGACAGATTCTGTCACAAACCACTGCCTACTCTGCAGCCCTAACAGACATTGTCCCAGGCTCTTGCATGTTCTTCAAGGCCATTGAATTCCCCTAAAAGTCATTTATTATACCCCTAAAAACACTTCTCAAGCTCCCATTTCCCTAGGAAGTAGGATAAACATCTATACCCAATTGCAATATTGGGTGATCACTCTATCCAACCCCCTCTGCAGTGTACACGTTAATAAATTCATATGCTTTTTCTCTTATTAATTCTGGGCATTAATTTAACCTTTTTCTTCTTTTGGGCCCATGTTGAAACCTCTTTTTTCAACTTCTCTTCCAATTAGGTGTGGCCTTTTAGCTAAGTTCCTGCCAATGGAACATAAATACAAGTAAAGATTGACATTTCCAGGCCTGGGACATAACAACTTTCCACGAAGGATTTTTCCATCTTCTTTCCCTTTGCAGGGCAAATGTGGAAGCCACATTTAAGACTGCTAAGCCACAAAGACAGAGGGCATTGGGGTTCCAGAATTACTGCTGGAAGAAAGAGGGAACTGTTGATCTAGAATACCCTTTTTGAACCTCATATCCACAGAAAATAAACTTGTATTTATCTTAACTAGTATGCTCTGCACCAAAGAAGGGTCCAGATTCTTAATTTCTAAAAGGAAATGCATTCACTTGTTGCTGGATGAATCTTCAGGTCAAAACACTTCATCTGTAAAAGAAACATAAGATTTCATTGAGTGAAACAAAGCAAAATGTGGACTTCCTAAGAGTTAACCAGAGGAGAGGAAGCTATATTCACCTCTATCAGCAGCAGAACTTCCGTCCACAGCCTAGTGATCTTTCAATGTGGATGTGACCATGAGGATGAGGTAGTTTCATTGGATATGTTGCCTCTTGGATCCTCAATTAGAAAAGCATAAGGAGGGCTGGATGCTGTGACTCACACCAGTAATTGCAGCACTTTGGGATGCTGAGGCATGAGGATCACTTGAGCCCAGGAGTTCAAGACCAGCCTGCGTAATATAGCGAGACCTCATCTCTATAATAGAAAAAAAAATTAAACAAAATCAGTAAGGAGGCCAGAGGTCATGACTCATGCCTGTAATCCAACACTTTGGGAGACAGAGGTGGGGAAGACTGCTTGAGGCAAGGAGTTCGAGACTGCAGTGAGCTAGGATCACACCACTGCAGTCCAGCCTGGATAACAGAGTCAGACTGTCTCAAAAAAAAAAAAAAAGAAAGAAAGAGAAAGAAAAGAGAAAAGAAAAGTTCAAGAAGAAAATACAGACTCTATGATATTGACATTGTTCCCCAAAAGCATCGCAAAATAATCTGGGTAAATTTTGTAGGACCCCAGACACGTCTTTTTTCCTCTAACTGCACTTACCAAAAAAGTGAAAGTAATTGATAGTCCGTTATTATCAGTTATAATCATAAATAAAATCCCTGGATCTCATATTGGACAATTAGTCTCACTCAATATGAAGGATTAAGAAGAAATGTGATCTCTCAATTTTTTATCAAGGTTTATCTAGGGCTCAAAATCGGTAGTTGGGAACATGTATCATCTTCATAATTTAATTTTGTTTTATTAATTATGGATTCAGCCATCATATTATAACCATTATAGAAATTTTAATGTGGAGTTCTGTTGCCAGTAGGAGCAGTTTTCTTTGTACTTGGGAGCTCATCCATAGATATCTTGTATAATGAAATCTCAGAAAATGTTACAGCATATAAAGCCTTTTTATAAAGACTACATTGGATTCTTTCATGTGAAAAGTAAAATGATAGCAATTTTGCAGATCTCTTATTTTGTATTTTAAATAAATTATCATATAATAATACTCTTTCCTTAACTACTGGTGTCATTGAATAGGGTGAGCAGTCCTCCATGGGGTTAGCACTCATTGCTCATCTTTTCCTGCCCCTGCCTCTTGGTTCAGTCTTAACTGAATGTCCTTGGGTATCTGGAACAACACTTTTGAAAAATGAAAATGTATGAATCAGGCCGGGTGCAGTGGCTCATGCCTGTAATCCCAGCACGTTGGGAGGCCGAGGCCAGCAGATCACCTGAGGTCAGGAGTTCAAGACCAGCCTGGCCAACCTGGCGAAACTCCATCTCTACTAAAAAATACAAAACTTAGCCGGGTGTGCAGGCGCCTGTATTCCCAGCTACTTGGGAGGCTGAGGCATGCAGCAGTGCTTGAACCTGGGAAGCGGAGGTTACAGTGGGCCGAGATGGCACCACTGCACTCCAGCCTGGGCAACAGAGTGAGACTGTGTCCCAAAAAAAAAAAAAAAAAAAAGGTTGGGCGCGGTGGCTCACTCCTGTAATCCCAGCACTTTGGGAGGCTGAGTTGGGTGGATCACCTGAGGTCAGGAGTTGGGAACAAGCCTGACTAACATGGCAAAACCCCATCTCAACTAAAGATACAAAAATTAGCCGGACGTTGTGGCACATGCCTGTAATCCCAGCTACTCGGGAGGCTCAGGCAGGAGAATCACTTGAACCTGGGAGGCGGAGGTTGCAGTGAGCTGAGATTGTGCCATTGCACTGCAGCCTGGGCAACAAGAACAAAACTCCGTCTCAAAATAATAAAAAAAAAGTATAAATCAGTACTGAGTTACCTGGAAATTCCAGCTTAAGAAAAACAAAGACCCTGGTTTTATGTAGTTGGCTATCAGAATAATGCCCATAGCCCAAATATGCACCCAACTCAGGATCCATGAATCAATGTTTCGTCTCTCTGGTATGATCTTCCTACAGATGTATATAGAACTCACTCTCTTCTCTGCTCAGTCTTGTCAGGACCAAGAAAAATCTTCCCCTTCACCCTCTGAAGTTTTTCTCAAATATCAACTAACAAAAAACAGATTAATAGGAGAGAAAGGGAAACAAGTTTATTAACGCATGAGGGAGACCACAGAGTAATTACCCCAACCCCAGCAGTGGGGTACAGAAGCTTAAATGCCATCTTAAGGTTAAAGAATGGGGGCTCAGAACATGGCCAAAAACAGGTTAGGGTAGTCAATCATGCAAGACAGGTTATGGGAGGGCTTTGCTAACAAAGGTGGTCTTGTTATGTAGATGAAAATTCATAGGTAGCAGCCCTCAAGAAGAATACATATATAGTAAATGTTTCTTTCAGACGTTTAAAGGTATCAGACTCAGACTTCCTTTTTTTTTTTTTTTTTTCAGAGGGAGTCTCACTCTGCTGCCCAGGCTGGAGTACAATGGCACTATCTCATCTCACTGCAACCTCCACCTCCTGGGTTCAAGCGATTCTTCTGCCTCAGCCTCCTGACTAGTGGGGATGACAGACGCCCGCCACCATGCCTAGCTAATTTTTGTGTTTTTAGTAGAGATGGGGTTTCACTATGTTGGCCCAGGCTGGCCTTGAACTCCTGACCTCAAATCCGCCTGCCTCGGCCTCCCAAAATGCCGGGATTACAGGCATGAGCCACTGAGCCTGGCCCAGTGTCAGACTCTTAATCTTTCCTAGATTGGACAAGGTAAAGCCTCAGAAAAAAAACCTGGCAGAACCAAAGCAGTTTTTCTCAACAGATGCACATCTCCACAAAAGGCAGTTCTGTAGGGCAACTTCTGTTTGCAGACCCTCCAAAGAACCATCTCAAAATATGTCAAAGAAGTATACTTGCGGATGAAATAGTTGATTTCCTTCAGCCTTGTTGGCCTAAAAGAAAGATGTGGAAGCACAATTCATAATTTAAAGAATTTATGGTCGGGCGCGGCGGCTAACGCCTATAATCCCAACACTTTGGGAGGCTGAGGCAGGTGGATCACGAGGTCAGGAGATGGAGACCATCCTGGCCAACATGGTGAAACCCCCTCTCTACTAAAAATACAAAAATTAGCCAGGCATAGGGACATGCGCCTAAAGTCCCAGCTGCTCAGGAGGCTGAGGCAGGAGAATCACTTGAACCCAGGAGGCAGAGGTGGCAGTGAGCCGAGATTGTGCCATTGCACGCCAGCCTGGGTGACAGTGAGATTCCGTCTCAAAAAAGAAAAAAGAATTGGGGCCAGGCACAGTGGCTCACGCCTGTAATCCCAGCACTTTGGGAGGCGGAGGCGGGCAGATCACGAGGTCAGGAGATGGAAACTCATCCTAGCTAACATGGTGAAACCCTGTTTCTACTAAAAATACAAAAAAATTAGCTGGGGATGGTGGCGGGTGACTATAGTCCCAGTTACTCGGGAGGCTGAGGCAGGAGAATGGCGTGAACCCAGTGAGCCGAGATCACGCCAGCCTGGTTGACAGAGCAAGCCTGGGTGACAGAGCAAGACTCCGTCTCAAAAAAAAAAAAAAAAAAAAAAGAATTTACTCGAACCAAAGTCAGGACAGCAGCTCAGAAATCTCAGGCCCAAGTAATCTTGGATATGAGCTCCACTGGCCTTTGTTAAAAATAAGTTTTTAGGCTGGGCGCGGTGGCTCAAGCCTGTAATCCCAGCACTTTGGGAGGCCGAGACGGGCGGATCACGAGGTCAGGAGATCGAGACCATCCTGGCTAACACGGTGAAACCCCATCTCTACTAAAAATTACAAAAAACTAGCCGGGCGAGGTGGCGGGTGCCTGTAGTCCCAGCTACTCGGGAGGCTGAGGCAGGAGAATGGCATGAACCCGGGAGGCGGAGCTTGCAGTGAGCCGAGATCCGGCCACTGCACTCCAGCCTGGGTGACAGAGCAAGACTCCGTCTCAAAAAAAAAAAAAAATAAGTTTTTAAAGACAAAAAAGGGGGGAAAGAAGGTGGGCTGATACAAAATTTTTTGTCAGGAATTGTCATTGGTTTACAGAAATAGCATTAATCAGTTATTGGCTATACATTGTAAAGCTACGGGGTGTGGGTTACAGTGTAGGATGTGGCATTATTTGGTAAACTTATAGCTACTTATAAAAACAAGCAGTATCTAGAGATGAATATATATCTCAAAGAGGGGAGTAGGTTGTGATTGTTGTCTCATTTTAGTGTTGCTGTGGGCCTGATCATTTAAAACGACTCCCATTGCTCAGATGAAAGTTATTTTCTTGGCCTGGTGTGGTACCTCACGTCTGGTAGCCCCAGCACTTTTGGAGGCCAAGGTGAGAGGATCCCTTGAGCACAAGAGTTTGAGACTAGCCTGGGCAACATAGTGAGGCCTCGTCTCTACAAAAAAAAAAAAAAAAGTTATCTTTTCTCAGTCTTATCTCACTTGTGAGTTCTTCCCCATCCACCCTTTTAAAATTACAGCTGTCTACCACATTCCCTCCCATCCTCTGGCAGTCATTCCCTTTATCATTTTAACTTTTTTACATCTTCTTTACCTGAGAATATACTAAACTTTTTTCTTTTATTTTTTTGAGACACAGAGTCTCACTCTGTCACCCAGGCTGGAGTACAGTGGTATGATCTTGGCTCACTGCAACCTCCACCTCCCAGGTACAAACGATTCTCATGCCTCGGCCTCCAGAGAAGCTGGGACTACAGGCACATGCAACCACGTATGGCTAATTTTGGGGGGTTTTTTTTAGTAGAAATGGAGTTTCGCCATGTTGGTCAAACTGGTCTCGAACTCCTGACCTCAAGTGATCTGCCCACCTGGGCTTCACAGGCCATAGATTTTGTGTAACTTGTGTTTGTTTTTCCCAGATGCATCTTCAACCTTGGCAAAAATAAACCTGTGAATTTTTAGTTTACACTATCAGGGAGTGCAAAAGAAGTATGGAGAAGAGCTTTCACTCTTAAGAGCCTGGCGATGTACCAGAAGAATCTTAAAGCAATATGCTTTATCTATGTGTTTGCTGTCCCCAACATTGCCACCCCTGGAGACTCAAAGTACTTTTCCTTCATCTTCTAAATTCTCTAAAATTTTACTGTTCTTTGTGGAAGACACTACACAAAAGCTGGAATTCAAAGCCACCTCAATGTGTACTCATTCCCTGGGTGTCATTCATGTATATGTAATATATATGTTAATACACTTCTGCTTGTTTTTCATTTGTTAATCTGTCTTTTGTTACATGGTTTGTTTCAACTAAGAACCTATGTGGGGGGTGGGAGTTGAAGGGAAAATTATTCTGCCTTTTCTCCACCTTCATCTCCTATTGTCCCCTGCTCATTCCCCATGGTCACCATGGTACCTCAGCAGTCTCCCTCCTCTTCTGCCTGAACACATCCACACAAGTTGCTTCCTCACCTCTTTCAGCTCTTCGCTGAAATACTATCTTCTTAGTAGGGTCTTCATTAGTTGCCTTATCTAAATTTCAGCTTCCCATGACACTCTTTAGTCTTGCTTTATTTTTTTTTCCTTCTCACCATCTAACATATTACATATATTTACCTATCTAGCTTATTTTCTGTCTATTCCAGACTCAAATGTAAATTCCATGAGAGCAAAAATTTTGTGTTTTGTTCTCTGGGTGTATTTCCAACGCACAGACCAGCATCTGGTACATTGTAAATTCTCAACCAGTGTTATTTGCAGTAAATAAAAATCAATGTTAAAGAAATATGTCATCCAAAATGGATCATATTAAATTTTTAAAAAAGAAATACTATTTGTTATATAAATAACGATGGCATCGTAATTTATTTTGTTATTTTTCAGATGGAGTCTCGGTCTGTCACCAGGCTGGAGTGCAGTAGCATGATCTAGGCTCACTACAACCTCTACCTCACAAGTTCAAGAGATTTTCCTACCTCAACCTCCCGAGTAGCTGGGATTACAGGCGTGCACCACCAGGCCTGGTCCAGCTAATTTTTATATTTTTAGTAGAGATGGGGTTTCACCAAGTTGGCCAAGTTTGTCAAGAACTCCTAACCTCACGTGACCCACCCACTTCGGCCTGCCAGAGTGCTCGGATTACAGGCGTGAGCCAAGGCACCTGGCCCATTATAAGGTGTTAAATAGCAGATGACATATATAAAATAGATGAAATGATGTTGAAATTGCCATTGCAAAATTGTAACTGAGACAGTCAAAGTGATCTGACCTAAGCAACTCCATCTTGCTTCTAACCTTCAAGCTGTCTTTGTTCATTCCTGGGTGTAGGCTGAACTACCTTTGGGAGGAACTTAGTTTATAGTTTAAAACTAATATGATAACAGCACTTTCCCAAAACAAACCTCCTTGCCTGGGGACTAGACTGCCTTTGTAGATAGAACTAATTACTCACAAGATTAGAAATTACAGTTTAGGGGCTTGTCGTAATGGCTCACGCCTGTAATCCCAGCATTTTGGGAGGCAAAGGCAGGCAGATCACTTGAGGTCAGGAGTTCGAGACCAACCTGGCCAATATGATGAAACCCCGTCTCTACTAAAAATACAAAAATTAGCTAGGCATGGTGGCACACACCTGTAATCCCAGCTGCTTGGGAGACTGAACAAGAGAATCGCTCAAACCTGGGAGGTGGAGGTTGCAGTCTCCATCCTGGGCGACGCAGTGAGACTCTGTCTCAAAGGAAAAAAAAAAAACAAACACACATTATAGTTTAGGAGTCCTGCAGCTGGAACCTATAAGATTCTGACCCTACCTAAACTGCTCCTAAGATCAGTGCTTGAGATATTTTGCAGACCTGATGCTGGTACCACCCAGATTCGTAAACTGACTCATCTGATCTCCTGGCCTCCACCCAGAAACTGACTCAGCCCAAGGAAACAGCTTCGACTCCCTGTAATGACATCTCTGACCTAACCAATCAGGACTCCTGGTTCACCGGCTTCCCCCACCCAGAATGCTGGGGAGACTGATTTGAGTAACAATAAAACTGGGGTCTCCCGGACAGCTGGCTCTGAATTACTTTCTCTATTGCAATTCCCTGCCTAGATAACTCAGCTTTGTCTAGGCAGCGGGCAAGGTGAACCCATGAGGCGGTTTCATTATTTGCTTTACAAAAATCAATAGATAAAACACACTTAAGCCAATGTTTTTATTGAAGCTGGATGAGAGGAACACAGGTTTTATTAAACTATTATCTCCTTTCCCATATATTCTGGAATGTCAAGTAAGTTTTTAAAATAAAAACAATATGTGAAAAAAAAATGACAAGTTGCTAAATTAATAAAGGTCATAAAGGAGGATCTGCTGAATACCCAAATAGGGCCTTGTGCTAATCTGTAAAGGAAGGGTTCTATATGCAAACAGATACCTTGGTTGTATGCCAAGCAGCCCAGGATGGTATGTGTTCCTCCTTGTAACATCCCTAAAAACTTGATACTTTCACTGAAAGGACCTTGGTGGCTCAAAAAAAAAAAAAAAAAAAAAAAAAAAAAAAAAACCTTACGTTAGTGTTGCCCTAAGAAATTCTTATAAAAGTCAGGTGTTGAAAGATAGTCAAGCAAGCCAGAAAGTCTTTAGAGACCAGTATATTCTGAGGGCAAACCACAAGGAAACAGATTCAATTAGAAAACTGTGCTAAGTCTGGAGTCAAACCAGAGCTAATGAGAGTGTTAAAATTTATGTAGCAAGGAGTCTCAGCCCCAGCTGTTTGTTAGAAGCACCTAAATATTAATAATTACCATTCCCTGGGCCCACTCTACAGACTGCTATTAGTCTCATTGAACACCAGGTAAAGATTTTTCTAAAGCCTTCCCATGTGACTGTAATGTTACATTGAGAAAACTGATCTGTAAAGAAATCAAACTATTTTAGGGGATTGTTCTGTGCACTTGCTTTATAGAGAACATTTCATAGAATATTTCATTCTGTAAAATAAACATACATTTTGCAAAAGCTCACTCCTTGTAACAGTTCACAGGCAGGATGCCTTTATTGATTAGACCAAAACCAACAACCTAGGCTTTCTAAATCAGTGTTCATGACAATCATCTGAGGTATATACACATTGACTCCAGCCCTAGATGGGGATTGAAACAAGCTTCTAACAAGTTCCCAGGTAATGCCCACGCTGCCAGTAATGTAGAAGCCAATCTGGCTTTGGTTTCTGCCACCAATTTCTGATATTGAATCAACTATCGGTCAAAAATGGATCATTTCACAGAAAAGACCAAGAACTGTTTAAAAAAAAAAAAGTGGGGCGGGGGATTGTAGAAACAGCTTACTTCAGACAAGAAAAAGCAGCAACCAAGGACATCTGTACCTATTCTCAACTGCCAATGCTCATTAACTGTAAGGTTTTAAAAGGGATTAACTACAAATACACTACGGAAAAAAAACCCTTCTATAATGAGTATAAGTAGACAACGCAACTAACGCTTGAGACAAACCATGTATAACATGAACGCAGATGGCCCCTTCCACTACCAAATCGAAGCACCAAACCCCTAATAGCCAGCAAAAGATTAAAAATTTAATTAAGTTTAAAAAAAAGGACGTTGACAATCTGGCATGTTCGGGAGAAAGCACGGGAATATAGCAAGCTTACTATTAACTTTAGCCAATCAAATGAGGACTTAAGTACTACCACCAACGTTCAGTTTCAAAGATTCGATTAGTCAATCACAGCTATTTTCGGGTGAAAGTAGGCGGCTCTTAAAAGAGCCTTTGGGTTGGAGAGAATTATTACCCAGAAACGTCTACGCTCTCTCCCCACGAATGCGGCGAGCGAGCTGAATGTCCTTGGGCATGATAGTCACTCGCTTAGCATGGATGGCACACAGGTTGGTGTCCTCAAAGAGCCCCACCAAATAGGCTTCGCAGGCCTCCTGCAGGGCCATCACCGCGGAACTCTGAAAGCGAAGATCCGTCTTGAAGTCCTGAGCGATTTCTCGCACCAGGCGCTGGAAAGGCAACTTTCGGATCAGCAGCTCAGTCGACTTCTGGTAGCGGCGAATCTCGCGCAGAGCCACGGTGCCGGGACGGTAGCGGTGAGGCTTCTTCACGCCGCCGGTGGCCGGCGCGCTTTTCCGAGCCGCCTTAGTGGCCAGCTGCTTGCGCGGTGCTTTGCCACCGGTGGACTTGCGTGCAGTCTGCTTGGTGCGGGCCATCTCAGATTAACTGGAAGAAAAACTCAGCCACTTGGCAGAGTGGCGACTGCCCTTATATATACTCAGAAACATTCTAATTGGCCTTGTTGATTTTCAAAAGTCCCGCGCAACAAAACCATTGGCTGAAGAGTCTAACGATGTGATTGGTGAATTACTGGAAAGTCTGATTGGATAAATCACTTCATTTTTTAATCCTCTCTTCTCTGTTAGTATGCGATCCAAGAGCGTTAATTTCCTAAAATTCTAATTCTGCGCTTTTCAAGCTGTAGTCCGTAAACGACTACTTTAAGACTTTGGAAGACGTTAATTCTCATTCAGTAGATGTGTTGTGGGGCCAGATTCGGAGGACCACGTTTTGAGAAGTTTATCTGTGGTTTTCCGGAGTAACTTGAACTGCCGCTAGCTAGAAACCTTTGACCATAAGGCAGGATTCCTGGGTGGTGTACCTGGGAAATCACAAGCCAAGAAGTCACCGACATAAAACAGTGAGCAACAAATGTTAACTGAATTGTATTTTGTCCCAAATGGTGTTTTGCTTCGGTTGAGAATTTTTAAAGGATAGACTAACTAGGTTTTCCAACGACTCTCATTTACTTTTTATTGGGTCCTATTGATATTCCAGGCTACCATCCCCACTAGCCTCTTCTGCAGGGTAACTTGAACATTGGAGTGGCCCTGTCCATGTAAACTTTACACAGTTTTGCAAACATTATTGAACTTGCTTCTTCCCGAATACATTAGAGCACTTACTTGCGATATTAGACATTTTCTCATTAGTCCTGTTCGCCTAGTCAGTCACTTGTATAGACAGGGCCACAGTACGGCCTGAATATTGGGCAGGACACCGCCCTGCGCGATAGTAACTTTGCCCAGCAGCTTGTTGAGCTTCTCGCGGTGGATGGCCAGCTGCAGGCGTCGGGGAATGACGCAGGTCTTCTGTCGCGGGCCGCGTTGCCCGCCAACTCCAGGATCTTGGCGGTCAGGTACTCCAGCACCGCCGCCAGGTACACGCGCGCTGGCCCCCACCCGCTCGGCGTAGTTGCCCTTGCGGAGCAGGCGGTGCCCTCGGCCCACAGAAAACTGGAGACCAGCCCTGGAAGAGTGCGTTTGAGCCTTGGCGCCAGCTTTGCTGCCCTGCTTTCCACATCCAGACGCAGTGAAGTATTTAAATAATTGTTTAGAAGAAGGAAAGTGACTGGTTCTAGTAAAACGCAACCAGCTAAACTACTATAATCTATATTCGGTAAAGTGGCCTGTGCTATCTCCTGAACGCAGATTTCAGCCAATCGAAAAGCAGGTGTTTAAAAAAAGTAATAAAAAAAAAAAAAAAACTTCTGACTTACATAATTATAGTTGAAAGGTCAAATTATGAGGTTGAGCTTCTGGGAGAGCCAATGAGATTTAGGAATTTAGAAATGGCCTATCGTATATTCAGACATTAAAAGAACCAATCAGAAACCGAAACTCAGCAAGCCTCATTTGCATATACACGGAATAAATAACGAGGGCGTTTGGGCTCGCCAGCATTTCCCTGTGGTCGTTTGACGGTGTCACTTGGGCTGCGAACATGCCAGAACCAGCTAAGTCAGCCCCTGCCCCGAAGAAGGGCTCGAAGAAGGCGGTGACCAAGGCACAGAAGAAGGACGGCAAGAAGCGCAAGCGCAGCCGTAAGGAGAGTTATTCCGTGTACGTGTACAAGGTGCTGAAGCAGGTCCACCCCGACACCGGCATCTCGTCCAAGGCTATGGGTATCATGAACTCCTTCGTCAACGACATTTTTGAGCGTATCGCAGGCGAGGCTTCCCGCCTGGCGCATTACAACAAGCGCTCGACTATCACTTCCAGGGAGATCCAAACGGCCGTGCGCCTGCTGCTCCCCGGGGAGCTGGCCAAACACGCGGTGTCCGAGGGCACCAAGGCTGTCACCAAGTACACCAGCTCCAAGTAAATAGTTACCTGAGTAAAAGCGCCAACGACCCAAAGGCTCTTTTAAGAGCCACCCATGTTGTCGTTTAAAGATCTGTAATTTTCCAGAGTTGGCAAGGTAAAATGGCTAAGCAACACATGGGATAGTAAGGGTTTACTAAAACGTCCAAGTTCGGCCGCGCGCAGTGGCTCACGCCTGTAATCCCAGCACTTTTGGAGGCCGAGGAGGGCGGATCACATGAGGTGAGGAGTTCGAGACCAGCCTAGCCAACATGGTGAAACCCCGTTTCTGCTAAAATATACAAAAATTAGCCGGGAATGGTGGCAGACTTAATCCCAGCTACTTGGGAGGCAGTCAGAAGAATCGTTTGAGCCCGGGAGGCGGAGGTTGCAGTGAGCCGAGATCGAGCCGTTGTACTCAAACCTGGGGTATAAGAGCGAGACTGCCCTCAAAAAGTCCAGGTTCGTTGTTTTTTCCCCTATAGATTGTAAGCGTCACCAAGGAGTAAGTGCGTATGCAGCTTAATATGAGACATTTCACTCAGCAGCTAAGGAAAAATCGTGTTCTAGATTGATCCCCACTTTTCTTCCCGCACACCATCACCTTAAAGCTATGTTTTCGCTTTTAGTTTCACTTTAACATCCTATTGCCCTTGACTTGGAGTAGCCGGGTGGAAATCAAGTTTGGGGTAGTATTAAATCTAAAAGAAGCTCTGAGAAAGCGAAATTCGTCTTGTAGTTCGTTGTTAACTTGTAAATGATTGGAGCGGCATTTGACGGAGGAAATCACCTCTGTTGGTTGCATTTCTAAACCATGGCAGATCGCTACCAGACGTTCTCATTATCCCCCTTCCAACTCTACTAATTTCTTTACAAATTTTACTGAGTTTATAATTAATGGATTACTTCACGTAGCTATATATATTACCTCTTGGCAAGATCAGGAACTCTACCATCTTCCTAGCTGAACATATTGAGGTTTAAGAGAAAGAACAGGCAACAGGATAGCCTGAAGTTGGAGCAAAGAAATGAAAATTCCCGGTGCTACATTCATATGCTTTATCTGTAAGCCTTTTTAAGGCTCCAAGGACTGTGTTCTCCCTCAGCCACCTCCGTGTCCTGGAACGACTTTGTCCACAGCTACTTCCTTTCCTGAAATTTCATTTTAAGAGAGGAGGGTTACAAGGAATTAACATTTGTGTGGTAGTCCTTAGAATGCATTCATTCATTCATTTTTTTTTTTTCCTACAGTCAGCTGTGAAATGGAATCTCCTCTTTTACAGGTGGATGACTTCAAGAATTTAGGTTAAGTAACTAGCCCCTTACACATAAATAAAACTGAGATTTGAAGCTACTCTATCTGATTGTAAGGATTACTTCCCACTATTCGTTAGAGAACATCCCAAGCAGAAGCCTAGTTGCTGTCACAGAAGTCAGGAAATTTAGGCTCAATCAATAAAAGAAAACTCGTCAGGAGATACACATATTCTTTGTCGCACAGCAAAGTCCTTACACCAGGAAAAGTTTCTTTTAAAAATAAAATAATATTAATGGTGACCTTTGGACCCTAAAGATCACCTGGCAGCAAGTTTAACTTTTCTGAGCACTATATTCTGGAGGGGAAACCTTGGGCATTGTCAGTGTAAATGTGAGCTCTAAAAATCTTATTTTCTATTTATTACCTACATGTCATTATTTTCTATTTATTACCCACATAGCAGCTTACTGTGAACATTAAGTGACCAAAATTTGTTTTTGTTTTAATTTTTTGTTTTGAGACAGGGTCTCACTTTGTCATCCAGACTGAAGTGTAGTGACACAACCACATGCTCAATGCATTCAACCTCCCTGGCTAGTGTTCCCACCTGTCTCCCAAGGAGCTGGCACTACAGGCATGCACCATCACACCCACTTAATTTTTATTATTATTTTGTTTTTATGATTTTTGTAGAGCCAGGGTCCCACTGTGTTGCCCAGGCTAGTCTCAAAGTAAATTTGTAATGGAATTTGTGAAAAAAATTCTCTAAGCTCCATATATAACTAAGGCATTCATTTCTTGCTCTCCAAAGCTAATTTCAATTAAATTATATATTCGTGAAATATTCAAGCATGGATTAAGGGGGACATCACTCAGGAAGTGATAGTCCTGATTGCCTGTTTCAATCCTAAGTTTGGGCAATTTATCTAATTCCTCTGTAAGCACTTCCTTACCTGTTTATTCCAAACAGGAATAATAATTAGTAACTACTGCATGACACTGCTGGAGTAACAAATAAAAGGACACAGCTAAAGCACTTAGGACCATGTCTGCACAGAGGATGACCCCCTAAATATTAACTGTGGCTAAAGCCTCTGGTTGAAATGATAGAGAAGGTGCCTTTCATCCTGCCCACAATTAAAGCCAAGAGTCCTGAGGCCTGGAATAATTAGCGTTTGATGTGAAAAGGGCTTCTTTGTCTGGCAGTGTAAATAATACTCTTTGAACAGTTCAATCCCCTCTTTAAAGCCATTGCTTTCCTCTGAAGCATTTTGAAGACATCCTACCGCCTGTGGCTGTTTGATTTCCCTATCGTTGCTTGCCAATTCAAGCAACATGTGTCATATTTTCCAGGGACTGTCTCATGCCCTCAGTAGAACTAGGGGTGCCTCATTTAATGGTCAGATGTGTTGAGTTGTAAGGAAGGAAACCTAGAGATTCACGTAAGAATTGCTTAGTACTTTTTTACTCCTTTTTTCTTCCCAAGTTTCCTATTAACTTTGCTAACCTTGCTACATTTATTTTGCATCCATTTGTTGACTAGGTTTCCCTCATATACCTCCAAATCACAGCCATGTTTTTAGATGAACTTCTGCACCTTGATAAGTATGTTCTTTAATTGGAATGTGGGAAATTGGCTGGCTGATGAGGGCCACACTTTCCTGAATCCATTGTATCCTTGAGACATAGGTCACTTCAAAGGAAACTGATTGGTGTAAATTCCTGGCCTGAAAAGCTGAAGACCACCACCTCACCACTAAAGAAGTAACATCATTTTTAGGCTCTGATTTGAGTAGCTGCTACCACTGTATTTGTCACTCCTGCAGTAAATAATTTCTGAAAAGAACCAAGAAGTTACTATCTCCCAACTACCCTCAGCAGTGTATATTATATCTTGATGGCATTCAGAACATACTATCCCAAAATATGGCCCCTTAACATACTGAATATTTTAAGTTGAAAGAATTTGAGAAGCATCATCGGCAGTAAGATCTCTCTGATATTTCCCAACTCTTCTCCCCTGAAGCAGGTCATAGGACCCTCATATGAGTCCTGCAGAGTCTGAGAGAAATCTGAACAAAAAGACCTTGCTAGGTTTCTGTTTCAACCTTAGCTCACAGTCTTCTTTTTGTCCTATTATATTTCTGCATGACTCTCCACTCTTCATCAAACCTAGTGTAAAAATACTCAGGTTTACCCCTTCTCTAGGTTTTCATTTCCTTATGAAGGCTCCCATGTCATGTGAAATTTATATTAAATAAATGTTGCATTAGTCCACTCTCACACTGCTATAAATAAATAACTGAGACTGGGTAATTATAAAGAGAAGAGGTTTCATTGGCTCATAAAACCGCAGGCTGTACAGGAAGCATAGCAGCTTCTGCTTCTGGGGAGGCCTCAGGGAGCTTTTACTCATGGCAGAAGGCAAATGGGAAACAAGGCATCTTACGTGGCGGTGCAGAAGCAAGGGGGAGAGAAGGTGGAGGTACCATACTGTTAAACAACCAGGTGACAAAACTCGCTATCCCAACAGCTCCAAGGGGGTGGTGTTAAACCTTGAGAAACCACCCCTGTGGTCCAATGACCTCCCACCAGACCCCACCTTCAACACTGGGGATTGCAACTGAACGTGAGATTTGGGTGGGAACACAGATCCAAACCGCATCAAAGGTATATGCTTTTCTCTCGTTGATCTGTCTTTTGTTACAGGGCCCCAGCCAATGAATTTCAGATGGGTAGAAGGGAAAGCTGTTTTCTTCCCTACAGCACACAGTAGGTGTGGGCGGGCATCTGTGTTCTGTATGTCTGTTTTTCTAGGATAGAGAAGCAGACATAACATTGAAAAAATACAGAGAAAAATAATCCCAGAATGAAAATGTTTGAGATGTGTATTCCTTTGCTAGGGCTGCCGTAACAAAGTACCAGACTGGGTGACTTCAACATTTATTTTTTTCACGATTCTGGAGGCTACAATTCTTAAGATTAACCCTGTGAGCAGGGTCGATTTCTTCTGAGGTCTCTCTCCATGGTGTGTCGATAACTGTCTTCTCCCTGTGTCTTCACATTATCTTTTCTCCGTGTGTGTGTCCAGTCTTCTTTACTTATAAGGACACCAGTCAGATTGGATTCAGACCCACCTCAATAACTTCATTTTGTATCTTTAACAACCCTAACTCTACATGCAGTCATATTTTCAAGGACTTCAACATATGCAGCAGGGAAGAGGGTAAATCAGTCCATAACAAGAAGCACAGTAATTAGTTTTCCAAATACTATATGAACTAAGTATTCCACAGGTGGCTCAAACCCAGCAGGACCAAGCCTGGCCTCATTATCCTCACAGCTCTGCTTATCCAAGTTTGAAATTTGGTCCTCATCCTAGATTACCACCATTCATTTTCATCATATATTTAAAAATATACAAATTCCTGTTCTATTCATTCTATTTTAACATCATATTTTTGTTTATCATGGCTAAAAATTGGAAATATAAATGTTGAAGAGCAGGAGTTTCACTAAAAATAGGTTTTATCAGGCCCGGCACAGTAGCTCACGCCAGCACTTTGGGAGGCCTAGGTAGGCAGATCACTTGAGCCCAAGAGTTTGAGACAGCCTGGGCAATATGGTTAAACCCCATCTCTACAGAAAATACAAAAATTACTCCGGTGTGGTGGTGTGCACCTGTAGTCCCAGCTACTCAGGAGACTGAGGTAGGAGGATCGCTTTAGCCTGGGAGGCAGAGGTTGCAGTGAGCCATGATCCCGTTAGGGCACTCCAGCCTGAGCAACAGAGAGAGACACTGTCTTAAAAGAAGAAAAAAGACAGAAAAAAAAAAAAAAGGTTTATGCATAATGAAATACTGTGCAGCTGTTAAAACTAATGTCAAAAAAATAAACATAAAATATGCTTGAAGGACAGTACTTTGGGAAAGGTGCCAAATCATATATTCTCATTTATATTAATATATCATATACATGTGTAGTATAGTTACAGGATAAAAAACTGACTAGAAGGCTCAATGCCAAAATGTTAACAATTCTGTTGCGTTCTTTGGGATGAAAGGATCAGCTCCTCTGGAGAGAACTTTATCTGGCTGTCTCTAAAACTCCCAATTGTGTGATTAAGAAAAAAGAAGTTCTGGGCCGGGCGCGGTGGCTCAAGCCTGTAATCCCAGCACTTTGGGAGGCCGAGACGGGCGGATCACGAGTTCAGGATATCGAGACCGCCCTGGCTAACACGGTGAAACCCCGTCTCTACTAAAAAATACAAAAAACTAGCCGGGCGAGGTGGCGGGCGCCTGTAGTCCCAGCTACTCTGGAGGCTGAGGCAGGAGAATGGCGTGAACCCGGGAGGCGGAGCTTGCAGTGAGCTGAGATCCGGCCACTGCACTCCAGCCTGGGCGACAGAGCGAGACTCCGTCTCAAAAAAAAAAAAAAAAAAAAAGAAAGAAAAAAGAAGTTCTCCATGAAGCCCTTTCCTTTTCCAAGTTTCCCCATTCTGTGTTAAGAAAAATAAAAGTAATTTTTTTCTTTTTTCTACTGCCTCCATATTTGCAGAAAAAAATAATTAATTGAACATATAATTATTGAATACCAACTATGTACACAGTATTATTCTAGGTTTGGTATATAAAATATGAATAAGATAATTTTAAGATTCAATTCCTTACTAAGGAAATTGAAAAACAACGCAAGAGAAAAGTATCCTAGTATTAAAGGATAGAGTAAGATTAGTGAACCACTTAATCCATGTTACTCTATGTTTTTGTTTATAAAATAATGCACTAGTGACCTCAAAGAGGATCAAATGGGAAAGTCAAGCAAAACTTGCAATATTACTGTAAAGACCAGAAAAGCATAAGGAATTTTAATGCCAAGAAAGCAACATTGCAAGGCAATGGTTACCTCCAGGGGAAGTAGTGGGAGGATGAGAGATGAGAGAGATGTTATTTGTAATATTTGTTATACCTGGTTGGCAACTGGGTTCAAGCATGGTCATTATATTATCCTTTATAACTTGTATATGGATTTAATACTTTTTTTTTTTTTTTTTTTTTTTTTTTTGACGGGGATTT